>NW_011375767.1:0-1107 GCF_000754665.1 Bison bison bison
AGATAATTTGTGGGTGGTGGGGGGGCATAAGTGTGCATGACCAAGGCATTAAACATCTACAATGTACAGCAAAATGACTTATGAATTCTTTATAAGTAAAGCAAGGAAAAGGTCATGAAATGAATTCAAGAAAACTCAATCTCATGTTGTGCCCAGTGTGTGAAAGGCAATAACTTAAAAGCACTTTAAAGATAAAGCTAAGTGCCAAGCTCCAAATAAATTTCAAGGAATGAGACAGTTTGTCCATACAGGTCAGACTATATTTATCATTTTCATTTAATTCATTCTTCAGAAATCATGTAGCAAGGCCTTTCACAGCATGGATGAAAACAGCTGTGGTCAGAATATACTGATGATGGTAGTTGAAAGTACTTATACTTTGAAGGATTAGATGGAACCCAAGACTGAATAATTTTTACACAGTTATGAGAATAATGGACCATGTTAAGGAATTAAAGTTTTATGGTCATATATACTTTAGGAACCAAAATCAATATTAATTAACATTGTTAAAATGCTCTCAAGTGTCCTCAATATTTTAAAATACATTTTACCTACTCTTTAGACATACATTTATGATTATGAAGTAGTGATTGAATTAAAATCTTTTTTTTTTTTTAACAGAAAGAGCAATAGTAAAAGAAAGAGGATTTTATTTTCAGAATGGATGACAGAATTCTCCCTTCTCCCAACATGAAAACATGGCTCTAGTTTCCATGACCCACTTGCATGAAGACCATTTATAATGCGTTTCTATGCTTAACTGTAGCCATGATGTAGGTCTTCTTACATCTTGTACTATCAGATCATTTGCTCAGCACTTGGCTGTTCCTACCTTTCTATCATGCACATGCTTAATGGAAATTATTGAATAGACAAGGCAGATGCCCTGTGTTTTTGTGTTGTTGTTTTCCCCACACTGATTAGGTATGTGCATATCTATACGACAAAATTCCAGGCATTATTCAGTTAATCAAACCAATGAAGGAAGCAAAAGAAAAAGTAGCCTAGATAATTGCATTATGAAAATTCTCTTAGAAATGTGTTACTGTTCAGCATGGAGGCTTCACATAATTATGTTTATCCTGAGAAAGACTCCCTTGAAAT
>NW_011375768.1:0-651 GCF_000754665.1 Bison bison bison
TCTTGACTTCCAGACTTGTATCTCTAACCCTCCCATCCTAAAACTATGGGAGTTCAAGAGAATTGTACATGGAGATGCTAGAAATGTGAGAGGGCTCAGTGGACCATGTTCTTGGACCTCTTCTCTTCTTCTTTGTACTCCCTCACTTCCTCACATCCAGTCTTATAGATTTATTTTAATGAAGTCCAGCTGGGTTTTTCTGTCATGGATCATGCATTTAGAGTTGCATGTAAAAACTCATCACTAAACCCAAAGTCACTGTAGATTTTCTCCTATGTTTTCTTCTAGAAGTTTTGTGGTTTTGTAGTTTACATTTTGGTCTGTACTCCATTTTGAGTTAATTTTTGGGAAAAGTGTAAGGAAGTCTGTATCTAAGTTTATTTTTTATATTTTGACATTCAGTTGTTCCAACAATTGTTTTTATTGAAGAGACTATCCTTTCTCCACTTAATTGACTTTGCTACTTTGTCAAAGACCAGTTGACTATACTTGTGTGGGCCTGCTTCTGAACTCTCTATTCTCTTCCATGTTTTATAACTTGAAATATCACTGCTGAGGCTCTTCAATGTATATGTCTAACCTGGACTGCTCCCCTGGAGTCCAGACGTATATATTTACTGCCTTCCTGTGCGTCCACTTGAATGCCTAACA
>NW_011375769.1:0-651 GCF_000754665.1 Bison bison bison
CTGCCGTCTCTGGGGTTGCACAGAGTTGGACACGACTGAAGCGACTTAGCAGCAGCAGCAGCAGGGAACTTTAAGCCATTTTTCTTCTAATATTACAAAAAATACTAAAATCTGCAAGTTGATCAGAGGAGAGAGATTAATCTGCTTAGAATACTAACACTCTTACCACTTTCTCACTCCTACAAGAACGCCTGGAATGTTCTGAGGGTGTGAGTACCCCTGTGAACACCTTGGAGACACACATCACTGCTCATCAGAGCCAAACAGGCTGAGAAAAAGCCAGTCAAGTGTGACAGAATATGCCCTAAAATTGTTCTTGTTTTCCTAACTCTGTTTCTCAGGTCATTCCGTCTTATCACAGATCCTGTTAAGTAACTATGTAACCTAAGCAGCATTTATTCCCAAATACACCTCTTGGACTTTCCAGAAAGTCTTTCTTTCCCACAGTACATCAACTCAGCCACCATCTTGGGAGAATCCTCAATCTTAGACATCAATTGGAGCTGTCCGCAGTTCCACACCACCAACTATTCTCCCGTGTTCATCTCCCTTTCCTTTGGTCCATAAAGATCTCAAATATCTTGCATGTAAAAAACTTCCCCTTAAAAAAAAAAAAAAAAAGCCAAGTGTCTAAAAGAAAAGCTCTCCTTC
>NW_011375770.1:0-651 GCF_000754665.1 Bison bison bison
TCACCCTCTGTGCTTTTTCAGTCTTCTAACTTTATTGAGGCTTTCAATGGCTAAGTCAAAGGTCTTTCTGGGTAAATGTCACAGTGCACTTGAAAATAATGTATGTTATTTTCAAATGTCTTTTGATATTGATCCCTAACATAATTCCACAATGATAAGAGCAGAGACTCTATGTGATTTCAATACCTTTAGACCAGGAAGTTTCTGGACCTAGTCCTATCTCCCTGGACATATTCCAGTGTCTCCTACTTTATAGTTTATGGGGACATGAATAGAATTTTTATCCTACTCTTGTTTGAAAATTGTGTAAATCTTAAATTAATTATGTTAAATTGGTTCACAGTGTTTTTCAGGTCTGCTGTATCTTTCTATTTCTCTATATGCTCATTCTATTAATTTTTGAGAGCATAATATTGAAACTCAACTAAAAATCTTAATTTATCTACTTAAAAAGAAATTCTTTCTCCAGAGGGCCTTCTGGACCCAGGATCAAAGCCAGGTCTGCCTACATTGCAGGCAGATTCCTTACCATCTGAGCTACAGGGAAGTCCCCTTAAAAAGAATAATTGTAATACACAGAGGAACTCTATGTAACTTTGTTCTGTATTTTCCAAGTCTCCTGTAAATGTATTATATTTTCACAATTAAAAA
>NW_011375771.1:0-1051 GCF_000754665.1 Bison bison bison
TCTGATGAGTGGTCTGTGGTGTTTAAGCGTCACATGGGTTACCACGTGACCAACGGGGTGCCACACGCATGATGCGTCCTGTGACCACCGGGAGTGAGGTGTGATGTCCATATGGCAGGCAACCACCGTGCATCCTGGGACCCCCTACACCCATGACCTCGACACACAAGCCCACCACATGTCACGTGACCCCTGCACAGCACACGTCGTGTGGTCTTTAGCTGCTTCAACTGTCTGTCCATCTGCCCGACCAGCCCCACCAGCCCTGCACCTCCTGTGAGCTGGGAAAGACTGATCTGAAAGATGAAGCTTCAGAGAGAAGGAGAACGAGTTTAGATGTCCTCCAGAGGTCTCCAAGTACTCGAATCCCAATGTGATTTAGTATTTTCACTCAGATTCTGACCTCTTTTAAGACTCCTTTTGAAGCAGGAAAAAGAGAGTGAACATCTGCCAAGTATTTGGTAATAAACAGACACCCAGACCACACGGTGCAGCACAAGGCCCCCTGCACGTCTCAGGAGGCTGGGGACGCGGGCGGATGTACCTGCCCAGCCCTGGATGGTCTGCTGCGGCCATGGGGCTCCATCCCCCGTCCCAGCCATGAAGGGGGGTGCCACGTGGCTCCCTGCTGGGCTGTCACGAGGGTCCTGGGAAACGACACACGGAAAAGTGCCAGCCGTGCTCACCAGCCGACTCTGCCGGGGGCACTTGGCACACAGCAAGCTTCAGCTCTTCTTGTTCTTCTGTTTTATTCCTGCCGTTTTCCTCAACTGCACTGTCACCTGAATGATGCCCAGACTTTCACAGTCCACTTTGTCCTGGAAACTGGATGGTATGTCATCAGGTTGCAGGTTCTGTGTTCAGAAACATTGCAACCTGAGTGTTTTATGTGGGGACTAAGATCATGGCATCTGGTCCCATCACTTCATGGCAAATAAATGAGGAAACAGTAGAAACAGTGGCTGACTTTATTTTGGGGGGCTCCAAAATCACTGCAGATGGTGACTACAGCCATGAAATTAAAAGACGCTTGCTCCTTGGAAAAAAGCTA
>NW_011375772.1:0-1350 GCF_000754665.1 Bison bison bison
AAGGGGTGGTGATGCCCAGGTGTCTGTTAGACACTAATGGAAGAGGATGCCAGCAAAGGAAAGGTGGCTGACAGGCGGTTGCTGGAGCCTGCAGTGACCTCCTGCCTGTGTGTTGCTTTCTTATAGGGAGGAACTGGCCATGAGGCTGGACTTGACTGAGGCCCGGGTCCAGGTGAGCCGCACTGCAGAGAGGGGGGAAAGGAGGGGCAGTGGGCTGGGGGAAGAGTGGAAGAGAGGTGGGCTGATGGATTAGGGGGTTCTTGAGAGACCCCCTTCATAAAATGAAGAGAAGCAGAATCAGAAAGATAAACCTAAACACCCCTGCACAAAATTATATTAAAATATGAAGATCTGGGAGATGGAAGGGGAAGGTTTCTAGGTTTGGGTGCCTTGTGGGAGGAGTCCAGGATCAGAAGAGGGGTTTCAGGGTCCCCAAGACTGCAGTTCAGAAGCCCCCTAGTCCACAGTCCCTGTAGGAAACAATCTGCGAACTGACTTTTCCTGGTTGAAATAATGGGATGGAGCATGGATTTGGTTGTTAGACAAATCCGCTCAGCTCCAAGCAGGTATTTGGCTGTGATTAAGTCTCCAATCGGGCTTCATAAAAGCCCACTTAGTGCTAGAACAAACAGGGCCATTTGAAGGCAAAATGCTGTTTGATTTCCCCTCCGCCCGCACAAGGAGCTGGCTAATGCTATTTGATTTCCCATTTTTTATAGCAATGAGCCCACATTGATCTAATAGGGAGTGAGTGCAATGCTATTAAAGGTGTTTGCAGCCCCATACCAGAGTGCATTTCCGAACCCAGGCCCCATAACCAAAGAGACGATCAACACTGGGCAGCCCCGATGGCCAACAGAAAACAGATGTCCCTGGGTTAGGAGCTGAGGGAATCACTTTACAGTCAAAATCAAGCGCTGATAAAGCACAATAAATTCCATATGGCTCATTTAATACACAACAGCTTCTTGCATTAGAGGGCTAATGATGAGGCCTGTCCCCTCCTTTCTGTTGACACATTTCTCCATTGTCAAACAGAGATGTGACAGCAACTCTGCATTTTCTGCTCAGGGGAACGAGTCGTGGGAAAGTTAAATAACTTTTAAAAAGAAAGAGAGCGCCCCCTCCCCTTCTCCTCTCTCCCTATTCACTGGAGAAGATGTAATTAAGTGAATATGAATTATTAGAGTCCTTTCGTTTACCTTTGGGGGGCCTCAGAGGTATTAATTCAATAATGAGGAATTGCAGGGGGACATCTTGATAATTGCAGTTGAGCCGAGAGCCGATCTGTCTCTAGAAGGTTTCCATGTTCTTTGAGGGCATTCTGCCTCCACTGTCCCCCCGCCCTTT
>NW_011375773.1:0-1197 GCF_000754665.1 Bison bison bison
GTCGCTTCAGTCGTGTCCAACTCTGTGCGACCCTGCACAGTATAAAACAGGCTTTGACAAACTAAATCTCGCAGCTTGGTTTTTGTATGACCCGTGAGCCAAAAGTGGGTTTAAATTTTTAAATAACTGTAAAAAACACTGAGAAGAATATGCAACAGAGATGGTATGTGGACCTCAAATAAAATCATGTGTGACCCAGCCCTTTCCCCCTAAAGCCGTTGGCTCTTGTCATACAGTGAAACACATGAAAGAGAGCTTGAGGGAGATTTCTTTTCACTTAAATCCTCCTCCTATAAACTACTAAGAAGCAACAGATGAGTACCTTTATAGCCTTACTAAATTTCTACTGTTTTCCTAGGACAATTACTTTTCTATTGGGTAAAAATATTTTACTTTTTGTAAGTGGTTTGGTACCACAGAGTTTTGATCCGCAGGATGGGTACCAATCAGAATGTTGTTTAAATGATATCAGCTTGGAGGCAGATACCCAAGATTCATTCTCACACATATGAATAGTTCAGAGTAGTTGGTACTGTCGTTTTCATGAGGATTTGAGACTGTGCATCTCTTTTAAGGTAGTAATTCTAGCCTGTCATTTACAGCAGAACCTTTAGCAAGCAACAGAGAGAAGCAGAAACCTGTTTGAGAGTGAAACTGAATCAGAGAATTTAATTTATTAAGTAACTGATCATATAGAATAGAGGAAGTTGAAAGTCTTTATTTAGATATAGGAAATGACTATTTCATAAGGGCTTGATCAATAATTTCCCTTAAGGTAGAAACTACGGGTGGCAAGTTCATTGACAAATCTCTCCATGACCTTTCTAAATAATGTACAATCACAAGACATTTATATTAGTAATTTTTATGTGGTGTGTGTGTGTGTGTGTGTGTGTTGTCAGTCGTGTCTGACTCTTCACAACCTCATGGACTGTAGCCTACCAAGCTCCTCTGTCCATGGGATTCCCCAGGCAAGAAAATTGGAGCTGTTTGACATTCCCTTGTCCAGAGGATCTTCCAGACCCAGGGATCAAACCTGCATCTTTTGTATCTCCTACAGATTAGATCAGATCAATCGCTCAGTTGTGTCCAACTCTTTGCGACCCCATGCATCGCAGCACGCCAGGCCTCCCTGTCCATCACCAACTCCAGGAGTTCACCCAGACTCACGTCCATCGAGTCAGTGATGCCATCCAG
>NW_011375774.1:0-1019 GCF_000754665.1 Bison bison bison
TTGGGGCAATTGAAGGAAACTGAATACAGTCTATTGATTCGATAATTGTGTTGTATGAATGTTAATTTCTTGATCTATATTAATAGTATTATTTTATGATTATGGCAGATGTTAACATTTGGAGAATCTGGGTGAAAGATATGTGAGGATTCTTGGGGCTATTTTGCAGCTGTTTTTTGTTTTCTGTAGTTTCAAAATGAAAAGGTGAAAGTGACATGGGGGTCATTTACCACACCCCCAAATAGCCGTAGGTGATCTGACTGCAATCTGCAGTTTGCCTTATAGGGGAACCAGAGTATAAGTGGGGGATCAGTCAGGAGACAGTCGCAGTAGACCAGGAGAAAGATGATGGTGGCTCAGACAAGGGGATGGCAGTGGAGATCGAGATGGGTGGATGGATTCAGGATACTTGTTGGCATCTCCACCAGAAGGACATTGAGTAGGAAGGAATAGAAGGGAGAACCATCTCCTCTGAAAAGGATGTTCTCTGGGCATTATCTTCAGATAAAATATAGAGCAGAAGAGACCCTGCATGTCCATATGGGTTCTTTTTGTTGTTGTTAGTTTTCTGGATTCTAAATTCTTGAGTATGGAAACTCTATTTTATCTTTTCTTCCTCTATGGTTTTCAGTAGTGTTCCTCTCATCCAAGGGAAAACTAGGAAAGAAGCTTTCTTTGGTTCCCTCCTGTGTTTGCTTCTGCCAAGGACTTTTCTCTTGAGAATCCCTCTCTGCTCTTTTTTTAAACTTAGGACTATATCTTTTTGGTCGGTGATTTTATTGATTTATTTATGGGTGTGCTGGGTCTTACTTGCTGCTTTTCTGTAGCTGCAGTGAGGCGCTGGCTACTCTAGTTGTGGTGCGGGGGCTTCTCATTGCGGTGGCTTCTCTTGTTGCGGAGCTTGGGCTCTAGGGCACGCAGGCTTCACTAGTTGCGGCTCCTGGGCTCTAGAGCCCAGGCTCAGTAGTTGTGGCGTACAGGCTTAGCTGGTCGATGGCATGTAGGGTCTTCCTGGACTA
>NW_011375775.1:0-1342 GCF_000754665.1 Bison bison bison
GACCATATCATCACAGCTCCTGGTTGTGTGCACTGTAAAATGTTCCAGGGTCAGTAGAACCTCCCACTTTTGCTTGATATTTTGAAAGCATGGACCACACTGAAAACAGGCCATGCACAGAAATGCTGGTTCCTAGACTGCCAGCAAATGTCCTGAGTATAGTTTTAAATGGTGTGTTTTCTTAATTTAAAAACTGCAAAAGGCATAGCAAATAATTCAAACATTCTCCTATCACCACTCAGTTTGTGAATAACGCATCAAAGATATAAATGAAGCCACCCATGTATCTCTTCCTGCTCCTTTTCCCTCTCTCCCTCCCCAGAAGTAAACACTATCACAAACTTGGTGTTTACTATTTCCATGCATGTTTTATACTACTCTGTGAAGAAATGTATCTATAACAACATAAAATATTGTTTTGTGCTTGATGGTATCACACTGTATTTTTCCATAAATTCTATTCTTTTATTCACTCAACATTGTGGCTTGTAAGATTCATCCACATTGATGTGCATAGCTCTAATTGAAACATTTGTACTTCTGTTTGTACTCCATTGTATTCATATACCCCAAGTTTATCATCTTTTCTCCATAGATGCACATTCTGGTTATTTCTACATTTTTGTTATTACAAACAAGGTTGCTGTGAGCATGTTTACTAACATCCATGTTCGAGAGTTTCTCCAAGGTATACATTTAGGCATGGGATTTTGACTGTAGGGTATATGCACATGTCCAGCTTTACCAAATAATGCCAAATTGTTTTCCAGAGTTAATGTACCACGACTAGCACTGCCCACCAGCAATGTAAAAGGGTTTCAACTGCATATTTTTCAAAAGTTCCTTTTTTCCTCAGAAAGTTATTCCTTTGGAAAAAGAATTTACAATATGGTCCCAAGCCAGTCAGCTGGATTAGCCGGTGTTCACTTGGGGACACAAATGGATCATTTGAAGTTCCTACTTCTCATTTCAGCCAATCTCAGGACAAAATGGTGAAGTACATGCCATGCATCTTTGGTAAGTTCTACAGCCCTTTCTGCACTTGCAGCTCCCAGTGATTTGATGTCTCTCATTGAGTACAGCCATAGCATTACCAGCCACCACATTATGCTCTAGCCAGTTCCCATTCTCATTACATCTTGCCTGTCAATCTCTGACTCATTCATTTATTCATTCAATGAATATATACTGAGTGCTTAATGTTTGTTGCTGCTGCTACTGCTGCTAAGTCTCTTCAGTCGTGTCCAACTCTGTACGACCCCATAGATGGCAGCCCAACAGGCTCCCCTGTCCCTGGGATTCTCCAGGCAAGAACACTGGAGGGGGTTGCCATTTCCTTCCC
>NW_011375776.1:0-887 GCF_000754665.1 Bison bison bison
TACACTCATGGCTGATTCATGTCAATGTATAGCAAAAACCACCACAATATTGTAAAGTAATTAACCTCCACTTAAAATAAATTTTAAAAAAAGAAAATAAGTGCACCTTTGGGCTGGATTGTAGTGATCCCACAAAGTCTACAACTCTTTGGCTTATACTGAATATGAACTAATCTTCACATATCTGCATATAGAAGACGAGGACCTGCCTCCTAAAGTGATAGTACTGGCAAAATGTGGAGAGTCAATCAAGACAACATAATCTTACTGAGGACCATTGTTGGTGCCCAAAACAATACTTAGAATAATGGGATATACAAAAGAAATTGTAGTAAATTTTCTCTGATATTGAGGATTTTGTTTAAAAATCTGGTAATCTGGTTATCTGAAGGATTACTGGCTAAATATTCATAGGATTGCAATATATTAGCATTTGCTATGCTCTAAAAAAAGAACAGTTTGCATATTAAAAAGCAGAGACATTACTTTGCCAACAAAGGTCTGTCTAGTCAAGGCTATGGTTTTACCAGTGGTCACATATGGATGTGAGAGTTGGACTGTGAGGAAAGCCGAGTGCCAAAGAATTGATGCTTTTGAACTGTGGTGTTGGAGAAGACCTGAGAGTCCCTTGGACTGCAAGGAGATCCAACCAGTCCATTCTGAAGGAGATCAGCCCTGGGATTTCTTTGGAAGGAATGATGCTAAAGCTGAAACTCCAAGTACTTTGGCCACTCATGCGAAGAGTTGACTCATTGGAAAAGACTCTGATGCTAGGAGGGATTGGGGGACAGGGAGGAGAAGGGGACGACAGAGGATGAGATGGCTGGATGGCATCACTGACTCAATGGACGTGAGTCTGAGTGAACTCCGGGAGTTGGTGATGGACA
>NW_011375777.1:0-876 GCF_000754665.1 Bison bison bison
GGCACTCTGAAAACTGCAAATGCACAAATTAATAGCAATTGTTCAGATGTGATAGATGGACAAGGGCTTAGGGCCTAGGCCTAAACTTGGGCTTTCTATTGTCTGAGGGTTTCTTGGATTTGAGGCAAGAGTGAGGCAGGGAGCATGGGCCAGGGGACGATGACTCCCCGGATAGTTCCATGAGGTGGTCCCAGGGTCAAGTCAACATGATTGTCATTAAGAAAGAAATGAGTGCCACACGTGGGAGGAGGAAAGTAGTGGTAACGTGGGACATTAAGCTGGGAGCTGAGGACCTGTTAGCCCTGGATCCCGCACTAGAGGGAGGGCAGGGGGAGGAAGTGCAGAAAGAGCCTGAACCAGACCAAATGGAGCCATTTCTGGACCCCTGTGTTTTCATTCTCCTTATGTGCTGTTGGATATAGAGAACTTCAATTTCCTGCTTGGTTACCCCTTAAAATAATTCTTTAAACTGTATGTCTTTTCAAATTATTCATTTGTGCATATTTCAAAATGCATATTAATACTATCTTTTAACAACAAAAAAAACCACTATATGACATTTCACACCTGTTTAAGTTAACATCTAAAACATTTCTTCATCAATCTAAATAGTTGCAGAGGATATAATCTCTGGTGAAACAGAAGTAGGAAACATTTAAAAGTAAAATCCTAATATGACATCTTCACTGTTTCCAGGACAATCCAATGCCACAGCAATT
Organism: Bison bison bison; assembly: GCF_000754665.1. Lineage (NCBI taxonomy): Eukaryota > Metazoa > Chordata > Mammalia > Artiodactyla > Bovidae > Bison > Bison bison. The sequence goes on from NW_011375777.1 coordinate 720, forward strand.
TGAGATCCACCTTAATTCGTTTTAACATACACCTACAAGCTCATCTTTAGTAGGCAAAAGATATTTCATTTACTCCTTAAAGTTGTATTTCCACTCTACTTTCTTCACATAATTTTATGTTAATGTGATACATTTTATGCCTAAAATCCTTTCATTG
>NW_011375778.1:0-654 GCF_000754665.1 Bison bison bison
TTGTAAAGTAATTAGCCTCCAATTGAAATAAATAAATTTACATTAAAAAAAAATTTTTTTTAAAGAATATTTCTGGCTGTTGATTGGCTATTCTTTACCATGTTAGGGAGATACTCTTTCAACTATAGTTTATTTACTAAAACTTTTATCAGGATTACATATTAAATTTTAACTCTTATCAAAAAATAAATAAATAGAGATTATAATACTTCTCTTTGTTGTGAGGATAAAGTCAGATAACAGATGAAAAGTGCCTGGCATGTAGATAAGACTCTCTTGACAGGTATTGTTTTTCTTCTTACTTCAACATTGTATCTGCCTACCATTCAGCAATTCACAAACAGACAAAACCAAATGTAATTTACACAAGTAAAAAACATGCTGTTTATCTTCCTTAGATATTTATAATCTATGGTAGAAATTATGTGGTCTCTTTTTCCAATATGGAATGTCAACTAAGACCTGTATGCTCTACCTCTCCTCAAACCTAAGCCCTAAGGTTATAAATTGATATATCATGTCAACACAAAAGAAGAAAGGACTATTCATAAAAGTCAATTACATTCAATTTCATTCTAGGTACTATGTGAGGCATACATATACTTTATCACATTGCCGCATTTTAAGGGCTTCCCTGGTGGCTCAGTCGGTAAA
>NW_011375779.1:0-1212 GCF_000754665.1 Bison bison bison
ATCTTTGAAACTATACTATTGATATATGCAATGTAAACATGGAGGGGGGGGATCAGACGAAGGATGCAGGAGACTGTCCAGTAAAACTTTGCCACTTGCAGCACTATTTACAACAGCCAGGGCATGGAAGTGACCTAGATGTCTATCAGCAGATGAATGAATAAAGAAACTGTGGGACATATATACAATGGAATATCACTTAACTGTAAAAAAAATTTTTTTTTGAGCCAGTTTTAGTAAGGTGGATGAACCTAGAGCCTATTATAGAGAGTGAAGTAAGTCAAAAAGAGAAAAACATATATGTATGGAATCTAGAAAAACGGTATTGATGAACCTATTTGCAGGGAAGGAACGGAGATGCTGGTGTGGAAAATGGATTTGTGGACATAGTCAGGGAGGGAGAAAGTGGGACAAATGAAGAAAGTAGCATCAACATGTACATACTACTATGTGTAAAATAGATAGCTGGTGAGAACTTGCTGTATAACACAAGGAGCCCAATCTGGCACTCCGTGATGACCAAGATGGATGAGGGTAGGGAGAATGGAGGAAAGGAAGCTCATGAAAGAGGAGTTAAATGTATCATTATGGCTAATTCCCATTGTTGTGTGGCAGAAACAAACAAAACACTGTAAAAAATTAAACAAAGCAAAAAATGAAAAATCAGCTCAGTTCCGTAACTCACTCATGTCTGACTCTTTGTGACCCCATGGACTGCAGCATGCCAGGCTTCCTTGTCCATTACCAACCCCTGGGGCTTGCTCAAACTCATGTCCATCGAGTCGGTGATGCCACCCAACCATCCCATCCTCTGTTGTCCCCTTCTTCTCCTGCCTTCAGTCTTTCCCAGCATCAAGGTCTTTTCCAGTGAGTCAACTCTTCATATCAGGAGGCCAAAGTATTAAGTTTTAGTCTCAGCATCAGTCCTTCCAATGAATATTCAGGACTGATTTCCACTAGGATTGGCTGGTTTGATCTCCTTGCAGTCCAAGGAACGCTCAAGAGTCTTTTCCAACACCACAGTTCAAAAGCATCAATTCATCAGTGCTCAGCTTTCTTTATATTCCAGCTCTCACATCCATACATGACTACTGGAAAAGACATAGCCTTGACTAGATAGACCTTTTTTGGCAAAGTAATGTCTCTGCTTTTTAATATGCTGTCTAGGTTGGTCATAACTTTCCTTCCAAGGAATAAGCATCTTTTAATTTT
>NW_011375780.1:0-1088 GCF_000754665.1 Bison bison bison
ACCCCCGTCACGTGTGGGGCCACGATGCTGCTGCGCCCAGTCCAGGTCAGCACTGCCCAGAGGCCCAGCCCTCCCAGACACCTCCTCCTCCACACGGGTCCTCACGCACAGCCCCGGGCCGCGATCAGCCTCCGCTGTGGCCTGCTTGGTGCTGTGAGCGATCCCTTGCTCCAGGAAAACTGGGGTCCCCTGAGAGCAAGTCCAGAGCACCCCCACCTTCCTTCCTCCCAGGGGTCCCGCAAGGCCTCGGCACAGGTCAGAGGTCACTGGGATCTCCACGTGGTCCTGTGGGAACCTTCCCATCCCTGAGCTCTGTGGCTAGTCAGAGCCTCTCTTCCGAGACATTTGGGAATTGGGGCATGGTGTGAATCCCCCAGGACCGCTGGAGTCCTGATCTGAGGCCAACCTGTGACTCAGCACCCAACCCCATGACCCAGGCCACACTTGGGGGAACCTTGGGTTAGATCCAAACAGGGAACTTGCCACGCTGACTCAGAGGTCAAAGGGGAGAGGCTCTGCAAGGCCTGGGAGGGAGAGGGCAGCCCAGCTAGCGCTGAGGACTGAGGAGAGATGCCCCGAATCGCCAGGACTGCGTGTGAGCCCTGCAGACCCCTCCTGAGGCTCCCCTCCCTGGAGGTGAGGTGGCTTTTGGAGGCGGTCACAGGTGCCGGCAGGCTGAGTGCCCAGAGGTGGCCGCCGCAGGCTGGTCCTCCAGCCCTGGCCAGTGTCTCTGGGCAGCCCTTCGGCTGCAGACGCCCCATCCCCTGCCGTCCACCTCCGGGGCCTCAGCCCGCCGGCAGCGGCAGGGGCGTGCGGCTCTGACTGTGACCTGAGGTGCGGGCCATAGGAGCCGGATGGGCAGATTCTGGGGGGCCACCAGCACCCTCCCCGGTGTGAACACTGCAACCTGAGCGGAAGTCCTGTGTCCAAGGGCGGGAGGGGCTGAGCAGGAGCGGGGGCCCACATCCCAGGAGTGGGGAGCCCTCGCAGCTGAGGGAGACGAAGGCAGAGCCACAGCCTGAGTCCAGGGCACAGGGCACCCAGGTGGGCGAGGGGCCAGGGAGCAGCCAGCAGCTCAGCCCCTCTCA
>NW_011375781.1:0-923 GCF_000754665.1 Bison bison bison
TAAATAAGCAGGGTGACAATATATAACCTTGATGTACTCCTTTTCCTATTTGGAACCAGTCTGTTGTTCTGTGTCCAGTTCTAACTGTTGCTTGAGATAGTTGATGAGTTTAAATTTTTACAATTTTTATTTGTTTAATTAAAAATATATGCATTTTAAGGAAATTAACATTTTTAGAATCACAAAAGGTGTCCATTACCACGTCATTAGTCAAAACAGCTCTCAGCTATGCCACTCTAGGCCCTGTTTTCACCAGTGCCTACCTCTATAATTAATTCTCTTCAGAGCTGTGATTTTTGAAAAACTTTTTGTTTTATATTAGAGTATAGTTGATTAGCAATGTTGCGATAGTTCCAGATGTAAGTGATTCGGCTACAGGTATACATGGGTGTGTGTGTATGCATAGGTACGTATACATAGACATCCACTCTATGTATAGGTGTACATACATACATATACATGCATCTATTCTTTTTCAAATTCTTTTCCCATTTAGTTTGTTATATAATATTGAGCAGAGTTCCCTTTGCTATACAATACGATCTTATTGGTTATCTGTTTTAAATATAGGAATGTGTGCAAGTAAGTCCCAAACTCCCTAACTATTGCTTCCCTTCATCCGTTCCACCTGGTAACCAGAAGTTCATTCCCTAAATCTGTGAGTCTGTTTCAGTTTTATGAATTAGTTCATTTGTATTATTTTTTTTAGATTCTTCATATGAGCAATATCATACAATATCTTTCTCGGTCTGACTTACTTCATTCAGTAAAACAGTCTCTAGCTCCATACATGTTGCTGCAATTGGCATTATTTCATTCTTTTTAATGGCTGAGTAATATTCCATTACATATATGTGCCTCATCTTTATCCATTTTTTGTCAGTGGACATTTAGCTCGCTTCCATGTCTTGGCTATTGTAAAC
>NW_011375782.1:0-991 GCF_000754665.1 Bison bison bison
GGAGCCTGGTAGGCTGCAGTCCATGGGGTCGCAAAGAGTCAGATACAACTGAGCGACTTCACTTTCACTTTTCACTTTCATGCACTGGAGAAGGAAAGGGCAACCCACTCCAGTGTTCTTGCCTGGAGAATCCCAGGGATGGCAGAATCTGGTGGGCTGCCATCTATGGGGTCGCACAGAGTCAGACATGACTGATGTGACATAGCAGCAGCAGCAGTGTAACTCTATATAGTCAAACATTATTTTCATCCCAATATCCGTTTTGCAAAAAATTGTACTAAATTGATTATCTCCATAGAAAATGGTGAAACTGAATCTTTAGCTCATCCATATAAAAATCAGTCACAGACTGGTCAAGAACTTGATATTAAAAGAAAAAATTTAAACTCATGGTGCTGAAACTGAAGCTCCAATATTTTGGCCACCTGATGCAAAGAGCCAACTCATCAGGAAAGACCCTGATGCTGGGAAGGATTGAAGGCCAAAAGAGAAGGGGGAGCAAAAGATAAGACGGTTAGATGGCATCACCTACTCAATGTAGGTGAATCTGAGCAAACTATGGGAGACAGTGAAGGACAGAGGAGCCCTGCTACAGTCCTTGGCGTTGCAAAGACTAGAACGTGACTTAGGGACTGAGCAACAGCAAGTTAAAAGCTAGAACTTCTGGATGTCACTAAGCAAATATAAATTTCAAGAAAATCAGAATATAAATTTGCTTGATTTGGAAGATTAAATCTGCTTCATACAATTCATTCTTTCTAAAAATCTATTCACAATATTAACAAATTATTTACAAAAAAGGTAAAAAACAAACATTCATTAGCAGGAACCAAACAAGAAAGAGGGCAAAATCTAGGGCCTTTAGCTACAAGAGTTATACTCAAGGAAAAGAATTTTTCACAGAAGCTTGTGTATTGTGGCAAACCTTTTCATCCAAATTATCTTGTACTTTACAAATCCTTGGAGTTCTGAAACTCAACTGAGTTGATTT
>NW_011375783.1:0-1199 GCF_000754665.1 Bison bison bison
CTCCATTTAAAATAGATCCCTTTGTATCTTCTTTGACAGCCTGTTCTGTTCCCAAGTGTGGTAACACCACAGTTTGTAGTCAAATATTTGTGTTTGTGGACTTCTGATCACCCCCATGAGATTGTCAATTCTATAAGGCTAGGGAGGAGGGCATTCCTAGTCTGACATATAGTTGGCCCTCAATATTCATTGAGTGAATGAAAGTATTTAAAATTTCCTAGGTCCTTTCTGAACAGTTTCATCTAATACTTAGCAGTTCCTACTAAGAAACACGCTCAGAGAGGCAGAGAGAAATTTGGTCAAGGTCACACAGCTAGTGACTGGTGGAACCCATAGGGCCAAGAGCATGCCTCTCCCAGAGCAACCCACATCCACTGATCACTTGACATGGGGTGTAAAGGTCTAGTCATCTTGCTTCAACTCACTGTATCACTGTGGGCCATTCAAGCTCCAGAGCTCCCTGCAGGACCGCCAAGTGTGTCTCCAGGCCTACATCACAACTCAAACTCTTCTCTGCCCTCTCCCGCTTCCTCCCCCTGACCCCTGCCAAAGGTACATATCTCAAGAGTGTTCCCTAGTAGACATTCCACTTGCTAAACTCCATCTCAGAGTCAGCTTTCTGGGACATCCAACTTGTGACATTCAGTCTCCAGACCTTCCCATTACCTATTTAGCTTTTGCACATAGTTAATGCATTTTTACCAAGGGCAGTCCACCCCCCAACTTTTTTTTTTTTCTTGAAGCAGAACAATCTGCAACTTCTGGAGCTTACTCATTCCTGAGTCTGGGTTCTCCAACTTGAGTATGTGAAAGGACTTGTTAAAACACAGACTGTTGGGCCTCACACCCAGAATTTCTGATGCACTGGGTCTGGGGTGGGGCCCCTGGGATGTGCATTTCTGATTCATTCCAGGTGATGCCGAGGCTGCTGTCTAGGGACTGTGTTGTGAGAACCACTGGTATAGGGAAGTGAGAAATAGAAATTGTGAAGGTCTCATCTTTGTCCTTCAGTTTCCCTGGTGGCCCAGATGGTAAAGAATCTGCCTGCAATGCTGGAGACCCAGGTTTAATCCCTGGGTCGGGAAGATGCCCTGGAGTAGGAAATGGCATCCCATTCCAATATTCTTGCCTGGAGAATTCCATGGACAGAGGAGCCTGGCTGGCTACTGTCCATGGGGTTGCAAAGAGTCAGACATGAC
>NW_011375784.1:0-844 GCF_000754665.1 Bison bison bison
CACACACACACACACACACACACACGCATGCTCTGCACACACACACCCACACCCCCCACACACGGTGGACCTGGCAGACCTGCTCCCCCAGTCTCAGGAAGAAGGTAAAACGGGGATTTGGCCCCTGGGGGCCTAGCCCTGGCCCGTAGCCCCAGAGGGGTGGGGGGGTCCCCGTCCCCAGGCGTGAGGACCGAGGACCCCAAAGCGCGTGTTCCCACCCCACAGGCCCCCGGCCTCATCCCGGGCAGGGGGAGGGAGGCGGGAGTGGGAGGCCGGCAGAGCCAGGCACCGGGGCCTGGGGGCCTCTCACCCCCTCCCCACGCGGGGGAAGAGGAGCTACAACTTGGAGACTAACCTCTCGAATATCAAAAAGGAGCCCCTGGGACCTTTCTCGCAACTAGGTCGCCAGTGGCCTAATCGGTTTACAGTATAACGAATGCATTTGTTTCCTTCATAAATTTTAAATACAAGCAGAATAAAAATCACATTTTTTTCAGGCAACAGTAGCAGTTCAGTAGGTAAGTGGCTTGATCACATTTGTCTGTATTAGTAACGCATGCAAGCAGCTTCCGTACCCGCCTGGGCGCCGGTCCGCCTGGGGCTCCTCCCTACAAGGGCCCCGCGTACGGGCCTTCCGGTCTCCTCCCCGGGGCCGGCGTGGCGGGCCGGCTGCTGCTGGCGCTGCCCTGCTCGAAGGGCTGCGGGGGGCTCTGGCCGTCGGCGGGCAGCGGCTCGGGCGCGGCCACCTCCTGGATGACCGAGCCGGCCCCGTCGGCCTCCTCGCCGGCCTCGAAGGCGGGGTTGGCGGAGGCGGCCAGGTCGACGTTCACGGCGTCAGTTCTCA
>NW_011375785.1:0-811 GCF_000754665.1 Bison bison bison
ACTGTTTCCATTGTTTCCCCATCTATTTGCCATGAAGTGATGGGACCAGATGCCATGATCTTAGTTTTTTGAATGTTCAGTTTTAAGTCAGCTTTTTCACTCTCCTCTTTCACTTTCAGCAAGAAGTTCTTTAGTTCTTCTTCACTTTCTGCCATAAGAGTGGTGTCATCTGCATGTATGAGATTATTGGTATTTCTCTGGCAATCTTGATTCCAGCTTATGCTTCATCCAGCCTGGCATTTCACATGATATATACTCCACATATAAGTTAAATAAACAGGGTGACAATATACAGCCTTGACATACTCCTTTCCTATTTGGAGCCAGTCTATTGTTTCATGTCCAGTTCTAACTATTGCTTCCTGACCTGCATACAGAGTTCTTAAGAGGCAGGTCAGGTGGTCTGATATTCCCATCTCTTTAAGAATTTTCCGGTTTGTTGTGATCCACACAGTTAAAGGCTTTAGCATAGTCAATAAAGCAGAAGTAGAAGTTTTTCTGGAACTCTCTTCTTTTTTTATGACCCCTCAGATGTCGGCCATTTGATCTCTTGTTCCTCTGCCTTTTCTAAATCCAGCTCACCTAGAGCCAGACATACTGTAGTGAGAATCAAGTGGGCCTTAGGAAGCATCACTGTGAACAAAGCTAGTGGAGGCAATGGAATTCCAGCTAAGCTATTTCAAATCCTAAAAGATGATGCTGAGAAAGTGCTGCACTCAATATGCCAGCAAATTTGGAAAACTCAGCAGTGGCCACAGGACTGGAAAAGTCAGTTTTCATTCCAATCCCCAAGAAAGGCAATGCCAAACAA
>NW_011375786.1:0-1006 GCF_000754665.1 Bison bison bison
TAATTCAGTCAAGGCCTTGAGGGTGCTTTTTTTCCCTTACCGACACGAGGGAGTCTGAGGCCTGTTGACGGAGCCCAGCCAGGAGAACTCAGGGGCCCGTTGCCTGTCTGAGGCTCTGGCCACGCTGTCTATCAGCTGTGTGGGTTCAATAGCACCTCTCGCCCCTCCCCTCTAGCGTTCATGTCCACCCAGGACCTTGGACTTGACGTTATTTGGAAATAAGGTCCTTGCAGATGTAATCATTTAAGTTGGGATGCAGTCACCCTCAGTAAGAAAGTTACATTTCTGATAAGAACAAAGGAGGAAGGCCACGTGAAGACAGAGGCAGAGACTGGATGGACGAACATGCCAGGAGCACCCAGAAGCTGGGAGAGGCTGGAAGGATCTTTCCCTGGAGCCTCCAGAGGGAGCCCCAGGCTGCTGGCACCTCGGTTTCAGACTCCTGGCCTCCAGAACGCTGAGAGAGCACAGTTCTGCTGGTTTGTGGTATTTTGTTACGGGAGCTGCAGGACCCTAACACACCTGGGACCTGACTGTCACCGTGCACAAGCGCCTTTGTCTCCAGGCGACACAGGGTTCTGGCCTCTAGCATTGCACCAGTCAGGAGTCCTGATGCAGAGCAAGCTGATATCCTTTGTCCCACTTACAAAAGCAGACTGATGAAGTCCAAGACTTGGGGCTAGCTGGTGTGCATGCGTACTCAGTCGCTCAGTCATGTCTGACTCTGCAACCCCATGGACTGTAGCCCACCAGGATCCTTGGCCTATGGGATTGCCCAGGCAAGAATACTGGAGTGGGTAGCCATTCCTTTGTCCAGGGGATCTTCCCGACTCAGGGATCAAACCGGGGTCTCCTGTGTCTCCTGCACTGGCAGGTGGCTTCTTTACTTGCCGAGACACCTGGGAAGCCCTGGGGCTACCTGGCAGTGGATCACTATTTAGAAAAATAAACATTTCTGTAAATAAATGATGCTTCCCAACCAGGGACCAGGGTTGGAACGTTTCCC
>NW_011375787.1:0-867 GCF_000754665.1 Bison bison bison
ATCCTCAAAAGGTTCAACATTTGTAACAACAGGTTTTTCTGAAATTTATAGTGGAAATGTTAGTCACTCAGACATGCCGACTCTTTGCAACCCCATGGATCGTGACCTACCAGGAGCCTGCGTCCATGGAATTCTCCACGGAAGAATACTCTAGTGTGTTGCCACGCCCTTCTCCAGGGGATCATCCTGACTCCAGGATCAAAGCCTGGTCTCTTGCACTGCAGGCAGATCTTTACCATCTGAGCCACCACGGAAACCCAACGGGTTTCAAGGTTAAAATAAGGAGGACTGGGTAAAAGATGTGTGACAAATTAGGGTTTCCCTAGACACACTTTCCTCTTCATAATCTGATAGCTACCCTTCCTCAGTACTGGCTGAATACTGGAGAATTCTTTTCTGGAGAAGTAAAGGACTGAATGACTCATATTAACTGGATTAAATGTTGAAAGTTGAGACACATAACCTGTTTTCCCACTTGACCACCAGAGCACTGAGCTTTGCATTCCAAAAAGTAATTTGTATTATAAAAGAAAACTCTCTTAGAAATCCACAGTCTTAGGAAAATCTTAAAAGTATTGGGATACTGGGATTCTCCAAAAATCCCATTCAGATCATTCTACAGAAGCCAGTCAGTAATTTCCACCTGTATTTTCAGAGTTTCCAATTACCATTTTTACCCCAAGATTTTAATTATGAGGGTAATACCAAAGACACCAGAAATCTGAGTAAAGTCTTCAACATGGTTTCAAACAAAGTAATTTTTAAGAAACTGACATTACAGAAGAACAAAATTTCAAAGTCTATCATTAATAAACAAGAAAACATGTTACAACCATGAAACAAGAAAGGGATGGATTAAAAAAAAAA
>NW_011375788.1:0-680 GCF_000754665.1 Bison bison bison
TAGCCTGCCAGGCTCCTCTGTCCATGGGATTCTCCAGGCAAGAATACTGGAGTGGGCTGCCATTTCCTTCTAACAACAACATGGAACTAGATCCCACATGCCACAAATAAAGATCCCACATGCCACAACTAAGACCCAGGACAGCCAAATAAATCTTTTAAAAAAAAAAAAAAAAGATCCTGCAAAAATCTACCAATTTAGGGGGTTGGAATTTTTTGGTTATTTATCACAGTAGTCTTGAGTCCAGACCCCAGTTTGTTTTTCAAGGAACTTTAAAGAGTCTGGTGACATTTTCCAAAGGTCTGCGCGATATGTACATAAAACAAGCCTGTATTACCGGACAAGGTTTTCTCTGCGGCTCACAGAAACTGTTGACTTGACACACCTCAGAGGGTCCTTCATTTCATAGTTCACCACTCACTATAAGCTCTATGTATTTTGACAGTGAACAGCAACATGTGCAAGTGTAACTTACCCACTGTTGGGGACAACTTGATTCAAATGAGCTTCTTAACTTCTTGCACTTAGAAGCGTCCTCTGTGTTCTCATCTAAACACTTCCAGTACTCATCGCGGGCTCCCCAGCAAGCCTGCCTTTCTTTCATAGTTGGGGCTGCCATTCCTAGCGGACTCAAGCTGTCAACCAAAATATGTGATATTAACAAGGGACTTATAATACCA
>NW_011375789.1:0-1009 GCF_000754665.1 Bison bison bison
CATTTAGAAAACGAAGATCATGGCATCTGGTCCCAGCACTTCATGGCAAATAGATGGGGAAACAATGAAAACAGTAGCTGACTTTATTTTTGGGGGCTCCAAAATCACTGCAGATGGTGATTGCAGCCATGAAATTAAGTGACGCTTGCTCCTTGGAAGGAAAGTTATGACCAACCTAGACAGCATATTAAAAAGCAGAGACATTACTTTGCCAACAAAGGTCCGTCTAGTCAAGGCTATGTTTTTTCCAGTAGTCATGTATGGATGTGAGAGTTGGACTGTAAAAAAAGCTGAGCACTGCAGAATTGATGCTTTTGAGCTGTGGCGTTGGAGAACACTCTTGAGACTCCCTTAGATTTCACGGAGATCCAACCAGTCCATCCTATAGGAAATCAGTTCTGAATATTCATTGGAAGGACTGATGCTGGCTGAAACACCAATATTTTGGCCCATGATGAGAAGAACGGACTCATTTGAAAAGACGATTATGCTGGGAAGCATTGAAGGCAGGAGGAGAAGGGGACAACGGAGGATGAGATGGTTGGATGGCATCACCGACTCTATGGACATGAATTTGAGTAAGCTCCAGGAGTTCGTGATGGACAGGGAAGCTTGCCATGGTGCAATCCATGGGGTCACAAAGAGTCAGACAAAAGATAAGACCACTAAAAATTGTGAGGGCATATCCCCTTATACTAGCTTCTTTCTCGTAAGAAACCATCACAGGAAGTAAAAATGCTCATAGTGTTGAAAACATTGATAATTATATAAATAATAAACAGTTCTCCTCTCATGGATGTGATATCATCTGGGTAGTCATGTTATATTACATGGCAAGTGGATTTTTCAGGTCCATTAAGTTTACTAAAGAGTTGATTCAAGACAGGGAATTTCCCCCAATTATCTGTGGGCCCAATGTAATTAGATCAGTTCAGTTGCTCAGTCACATCCAACTCTTTGTGACCCCACGACTGCAGCATGCCGGGCTTCCCTGTCCAGCACCAACTGC
>NW_011375790.1:0-1082 GCF_000754665.1 Bison bison bison
GATGAAGAAAAGTATCGAGCTGGGAAGGTTGTCAGGTCAACCCAGGAGCAAATGGACACTGTCTGCTGGGTGCCTGGTGGTCCATCTGTCCACCAGGACTGAAGCTGAGTGGCACAGGAGGGCCGGTGCTCACCTCTCCCAGGACAGCCCGTGATAAATGGGCAGTCTCACTGCGTGGACAGCCCTGGGGTGACAGCATGCATCCCTCTGGGCAGCAGGTCCGGCCTCGGTCACCAAACCCCTGGGAGGTGGAGTCTGCCAGGCTTGGGGAAGGCTGTGGGTTTCCTGTGGGACCCTGGAGGCAGGCTTCCACGTGGGGGTCTGGATGGGGCAGGGGTGAGAGGCGCCGCAGAGGGGAGAGTCCAGGGGCAAACGGGGCCTCTATCAGGGTTACAGGTGGGTAGAAACATGAGGTGCCAGCCACGAGGACCCTGGGGCCTGGACGACCTGTCTCCTCTCAGAACTTCGTTGGATTAAAAGGTTGGTAAAGGCTCTTTCCCCACGCAGGTAAGGACAGCTGCTGGAGCCAGTCTTCCAAGTCAGGGTCAAAGCGGGTGGGTCCCCCCAGGTCCACCCCACCCCCGTCAGCCACATTTGCATCGGAGCCTTTTTCACACACACATGTGAACGGCTGACAGCAGCAGTCAGCCCGGATAACTCATCTGCAGCACCTGCTCTTTGCAGGCCCTGGCCCAGCGACAAGGACAATATGACCACCAGGAAGCCCGGCTCCTGCCCAGAGCAGGTCCCAGCCCAGGGTAATCGCAAAGCCCACGTGGCGAGAGGCCGGCGGGCCCAGAGCCCCTGCCTCTGGGGGAGGTCCTGTCTGCTGCTCTGAGTGGAGACGCCCCCACCTTCCAGACGAGCCCAGGTCACAGGAACAAGGGCTGGGCCTGCTCACACGTGGCCATGCTCAGCAAACACAGGGCCCCGAGGACCCTGGGTCCAAGGCCACGAGGTCCTGCAGGGCTGGGCCAGCTCCTGACCCTCCCACGTGGTGTCTGCCTGATCCCAGGAGAGGACGTGCTGAAGTTTCAGCCACTCCGATGAGAATCTGACTGGCGAAGGCCCAGGTCACCCAA
>NW_011375791.1:0-1329 GCF_000754665.1 Bison bison bison
TTTATGCTTCTGTGGGTCAAATGAGATTAACCACTTTTTTTGTGATGTTCCTCCTCTCCTGTTGATATCTTGCTCAGACACACAGCTCAATGAGTTAGTGATATTCATGATTTTTGGCTTTATTGAATTAAGCTCCATTTCAGGAGTCCTTGTCTCTTATTGTTATATCATCCTATCAGTCTTGAAGATCCACTCTGCTGAAGGGAGGTTCAAAGCTTTCTCCACCTGCACCTCCCACCTAACTGCTGTGGCCATTTTCCAGGGAACTCTGCTCTTCATGTATTTCAGGCCGAGTTCATCCTACTCTCTAGATGAAGACAAAATGACCTCATTGTTTTACACCCTTGTGATTCCCGTGTTAAACCCTCTGATTTATAGTTTGCGAAACAAAGATGTAAAAGAGGCCCTAGAAAAATTTAAAAATAAACTATATTTTTAAATATTTTTATTATATATCTGTACATATTGCTACACACATAGTAATTGCTTAATTACAATTATATGGTATGATACATGAGAAACATAATTTTTTTCAGATTCTTAAATGAATAATTATTTGTATTAAACACCACTCTTCAGAGATAGTGCAGTTGCCCTCAAATGTTATGCTTAGTATGTAGCCAGTTTCTATAAGGCGCTTGCTATGTTTGAAAAAGCTTTTGACATTTCTAGTTGTGCTAATTCTGGAGTAATTTTCCATTCAAACATTATTTCAATTTCACTAAGACATTATACATGTATTGAGCAATCTTCCACCACTTAGGTTCTTTATACTTTATAGTACATTTTTTAGATTCTGTATTAATGAACTTAAGCTGGTGCTAGTATTAGACACTAATGAACTAAATAGTCAAGTAAGTCATAATTAGACTTAAAGTCATCATGGAATAAAAAAATTGAGTGCTGTAAATCCAAAAGCAAAGTATCTAAAACTAGTGTAAAGTAAAAGCATCTTTGGATAAAGATATTCCGTCTCCTATCTAAGAAAGATCCATTTTGGGTGAGGAAAAGATAGTAGTTAGAGGATGTGACAATTGGACAGGTCTTGAAACAGAGAATCCCCTGTCTTCAGCAGTAAAGAAGTCATGTGTTCTGCAACATGGGATCATCGCAAGGATCTTAATCTAAGTAAACTATGTCAGTCAGGGAAAAGCTAGTACTGTATGATCTCATGTGTATGTGGAATCTACAAAGGTAGAATGAACTCATAGAAACAGGAAGAGATTATTGGTTGCTAGGAGTTGGAAGGTGGGAGAAATGGGTGATGCTGTTCAAAGTGTGCAAACTTTTTGCTATTACATTTGATGAATAAGTTCTGGGGATCTAATA
>NW_011375792.1:0-949 GCF_000754665.1 Bison bison bison
TAAGGAGTCTCAGACTGAAATTTAAAGGGCCTTTCAGGGTTAGGAAAGCCATACCAAGGACTTGCCATATATTTTACCTGACAAATTTAGGTGAATTTCTCCCTTTTTGAGGTCCCCAAAATACTTTATGATTTTTTTCACCTGTTAAGAAGTGGCCTTCCTAATTTACCGGATAAAGCTGTTGGGAACCTGAGAGTTTCCAATCTCTGGAGAGATCAGATAAACAGAAAAGATAAATGTTTCAACTGTGCTTACAAAGGTATACTTTACCAAATTGATAGAAGTCATAATTGGCTTAAGAGGAAAGTTTCCTTTTGGGTATGGTTCTTTTTCCTTGGTCTTTGTCTTGTCATAGTGAAAAATTAAAATGACAAACCATGAAAGCTCACACAGGCAGGATTTATTAAACAAGTAACATGAAATATGCTCCTGAGATGTGAGGGTGGGCTGACCCTCATATAAGTGATCCCACCCTGTTTCAGGCTTTCCTTTCTATGTCCTTTGTCCCCCAAACAGATCCCAGAACCTGATTTTTTTCTGCCCCATGTCAAAGCAGGGAGCTTCCCAGGTGGAACTAGTGTTAAAGAACCTGCCTGCCAATGCAGGAGATGTAAGAGATGTGGATTCAATCCCTGGGCTGGGAAGATCCCCTGGAGGAGGGCATAGCAACCCACTCCAGTATTCTTGCCTGGAGAGTTCCATGGACAGAGGAGCCTGGTGGGCTACAGTGCATTGGGTCGAAAGAGTTGGGCACCACTGAAGTGACTTAGCATGCACTTATGCATGTCAAACAGGCCTTGTACCTTAGGCCAACCAGAGAAGGGGGAGTGTTGGGTGTGTTTTTCCTGCCAAATGTTTTTACTCCATGCTGCGGATTTTCCCTTTGTTCTGTTTTTTGAGGGCTATTTCATATCTTTGTTTGCCTTTTAGCTGCTGCTGTTTAACTGCC
>NW_011375793.1:0-1078 GCF_000754665.1 Bison bison bison
GGGACATTAAAGCTACCAACAGAAATCCAAGGTGACTTGCATGGGACATCAAACACCAGCCCCAGATGGTTGCAGTGTTGCACCATTTTGACCATCCACTGCCCATCGCCTTGGCCTCCTGGCTCTCATCCAGCCTTGGAAGGTCTCCACTCTCCTGCTGAAGCTGCCATCTCCCCTACCCTTGCCTTCATCCCACCTCTGGACTCGTCCCCCTCAACCCAACAGATTTGGATCAAAGATGGGAGAAACCATAAACCAGCAGAGGATGAGCTCCTGGACTCTGACTGGTCCCTGTAACTCCAGGTGGGAGCCATGGTTGCTGGGCCAGAATTGCTGGGCCAGTGTTTCTCCTACAAACACTCTATGACAGCTTCAGGGTTACAGGATTGCTGTCCACACAGCAGCCCTGGGGCTAGGCCTGGGTCTGGTCTCCTAAAGACCTTGGGGGTGGGGGACGCTGCATAAAAGGAGCTTGTCCTAGGAGTCTGAGGATCTCTAGACCTAAGAGGTGGCGTAGACCATGACAGACAGGTGGGAAAGGAAGCATGGCTGGGGTATGGACAGATGTGGACACCCACATAAACCCTCTCTGACCAGCATGTTCTGAGAGACACTCTTCCTCACAGGGATGACCCTCCCAGCAGTGGCTGCATGGCAAGGGCCTCCCAGTTTATCTGAGTCCCCACCTACTCCTCCAGGAATAACAATGTCTTGTCGTTCAAGGTCATACCTTTGTGTGAGACAAGTCCCAGGCCCAGGAGTCTGCATCCCAGGCCAGGAACAATGTCTGCAAGAAGGAAAGAGGTGTGGTCCCTTGGGGTCTCCCCCTCTCAGCCCACCTTCCATAATAACCATAGGAAGTACAATTAACATTCATCTTATGCTTGCAAAGTGCCTGGGGTGATACTAAGCATCTTGT
This sequence comes from Bison bison bison, assembly GCF_000754665.1. NCBI lineage: Eukaryota > Metazoa > Chordata > Mammalia > Artiodactyla > Bovidae > Bison > Bison bison. The sequence continues at coordinate 920 of NW_011375793.1, forward strand.
ATGGATTTCCCCACTTATCTCCACAATCGACCTCTGTGCACAGACAGACACTATCATATAGCTAGAGAGAGGTAATGAGAGACAGAGACGCCAACAGACCTGCAGCTTCATGCCAGAGTTCCTCCAGCTGGCACATGCAGGGAGAGCTGAGCGTGGAGC
>NW_011375794.1:0-621 GCF_000754665.1 Bison bison bison
AGGCTACAGTCCGCGGTGTAGCAAAGAGTGGGACATGACAGTGACTTTCACTTTCCGTAGGAAAAAAAATGTATCAAAAGATTTTAAAAAATATTCATACACCCTGTCTCAGAAATACCACTCCTTGAATCTATCTTAATAAAACAACTAAAAATGGAAAAATAAAGATTTTACAGTGTCAGCTCCTTGGAAACAAATTCTTCTTTTTCTTTTCTTTAGAAACCATGAGCTCTGAGTTCTTTGAGAAGATTAAGTTTAGAGAGAAGCAAGATACCACTTCTGATTGCATGGACATGCAGAGAGATTCACATCATGACAATAAAGAGATAGAGGGGAGAGCAGATTGCATGAGGAAACTCTATGGGCATCTTCACTTCACTTGGAAAATTTAGAGATTATTTCTTCCCTAAGAAAAGCTTAAAGTGGTAAAGTCAAATGAAGGCAATTTGGGAATAACGATATTTCTGAGAATCTGAGCATTCTGTTAAGGTTGAGCTATGTAGAATTTTGTAAGGGAGGTTAAAAAAACAAACAAACAAAAAAAAAACTGGCTTTCACTAGCTGGTTCAGAATAAGAATACAGAAAACCCTTGCCGAGATTTGATGTCATCAAAGTAAAAG
>NW_011375795.1:0-620 GCF_000754665.1 Bison bison bison
ATCTGTTTGCTTCTCCCTTGGCATAATTTTTTGAAGGCTTAACCAAATTATAAGGCATGAGGACCCTACAGAACCAGCTGCATTTGCAGGCACTGATGTGAGAGACATCAGTTCTGCCAATTAAATGTGGCAGATAGTGGATCTGCAGCGTGATTTATGCTGATGGCTGTGTGGTTGTTCCTTTTCTGTACACGATTAAACATTCCTCTGTGGACAGACGAGAGAGGTGCTCTCGAAAAGAGAGATGGTTGAGAACAACAGAGACCAAAAGGCATTCGGGAGTGATGACAAGAAAGTGGTAGAGACTTCTTGATAAATAACGGTATGAAGTCTCTCAAGAGAGTATGGGCACTATTACTGAAAGCAAGGTCCCCACAATTACTAGTCACCATTCACTAAGTCCAAGAGGGGATAAATGACATAAATTAGAATTCTGAGGATGTTCTCCTCACTGTAACCTTGTGTCTCACATTGTGGTGGCAGGATTCAGATTTGCCTTTTTCAATTTCATATATGCAGTGAAGACTGATTACCTGCCACCTTTCTTCCCTCCCTCTCTTCCTTTCTTTAAAGTCCTTGCCGTTCAAGTGGGGCATTTAATCTAAAAGTCCCATTCTTGC
>NW_011375796.1:0-619 GCF_000754665.1 Bison bison bison
ACAGAGGAAAATGGAGAACCTTTATGAGGGAAAATAACATCATTACAAGTCCCATTTGTTCATTTTAAACCCAAAATATGGCATGTAATAAATTACAAGACTTGAGAAGAGGCAAGAAAATGTGAATGATAAGAGAAAATGCAAATGATAAAAGCAGATCCATAGATGATCCAGATATTCAAATTAGCAGGCAGGGTTTTTTAAATAATTATTTATGTGCAGGGAAGAAAAGGAAAAGATGGGACAAAATAGATAAAATGATGGATAATTTTGACAGAATTGGAATCTATAAAAATGATTTAACATGCTTTATAGATTTAAAAAATATAATAGCTAAAATTGAGAATTCATTTATAGTTTTAACAATAGCTTGGACTGAGCAAAGAGTGAACTTGAGGACAGATAAGTTGATAATACACAAAACTGAAGCACAGAGACAAAAAGAATGGAAAGAATAAAACTAGTATAAGAGACATATGGAATATGGGGAAGCAATTAAACATATATTAATTAGAGTCATAGAAGGATAAGTATTAGAAAAAGGGGTAGAAGCAATATATGAAAACATAATAGTCAAGAAATTTCCGAAACTGGTGATAGACATCATTTCAAACATTAA
>NW_011375797.1:0-1101 GCF_000754665.1 Bison bison bison
AGTAAGTTACAAAACGTTTCTTTTTGTCAATTTCCTTGCCTCCAAAATGGGGAAAACGACAATGCCTACTGAATATGATTTTTGTGAGGATAATATCAGGTAATTCATTGAAAGATTGAGAATAGTATATGGTACATGGTAATCTTTCTCTATAAGCTTTAGATATTATTTCTCTATTAATATTAGTAGGAAGAGGAGAATGACAAGGTCTTAATTGGTAAAATGAAAAGATTATGACTTCTGTCCAAACCCAGTTTTATTTTACTAATATTACTAGTCTATGAAATCTCCAAGGTTTGGAGCCCCTGCCCTTAACCATGGTGCTTGTATATGGAGTGGCTGGTTTCTCCTGTTAAGACAATGTCTCCGTCCCAACAAAGAAAGGGAAGTGCTTGGCTAAGTGCCATCTCTGAGCTCACTGCCTGGAGGACAGCACACAAACCCAGGACCCACACAGAGACTATGCCGCTGAGCCGACCTGGAGAGGGAGAGGCATGTGGGTGGGGAGGAGGAAGTGTGAGAGGCAGCTGGCTTCATAGGAAGAAGACAAATTGTGGACTCAGAATCAAATCAGAGCTCTGCAATGGACTGGCTCTGTGACTTTGAACAGACTGTTTCAGCTTTCTGAACCTCATCCGTACAACGGGATCTTAATAGTAGTTAGTTCATAGAGCTGAAAATAAGATGAAGAGATTCACGTGGAGCACTCAGAAGAAAACCTGGCAAGCTGTAGGTGTTCAATAAACATTTGCTACCACGAAGATGATGAAGACACTAATACAGCAGACAGAACAAAGAAGTAGAGGGATAAAAAGAGCCCACTGCTTCCCAGAAGCGAGGAGAATTTTCTCAGTGCCACAAGGACCGATGTGTCTTGAGCTCTCCCTCACTAGGGTCAATGCCAGGCAGCCAAGAAAGAAGGAGGATTTGCATGGCCCCTCACTGATGAGCACATGCACTCCAGAGCTATGAATACTGCTGATGCTGGAGACGGGCCTCAGTTCTGCTCACTTGCCTGAATCCCACAGAGCCCATCAGATCCACTGCTATGAACCTCTGGTGCCACAGCAGGCCCCAAACCAGAATTTTCCCCTCTTCCTG
>NW_011375798.1:0-971 GCF_000754665.1 Bison bison bison
CCAACTTTTTCTACTCTCCTCTTTCACCTTCAGCAAGAGGCTTTTTAGTTCCTCTTCACTTTCTGCCATCAGGGTGGTGTCATCTGCATATCTGAGGTTATTGATATTTCTCCCGGCAATCTTGATTCCAGCTTGTGCTTCTTCCAGCCCAGCGTTTCTCATGATGTACTCTGCATATAAGGTAATAAGTAAATAAGCAGGTTGACAATATACAGCCTTGACGTACTCCTTTTCCTATTTGGAACCAGTCTGTTGTTCCATGTCCATTCTAACTGTTGCTTCATGACCTGCATACAAATTTCTCAAGAGGCATGTCAGGTTTCTTTTACATCTACCAAAACTGTAACTTTAAAATCCTAAAACAGCAATAAATAAAACTGGAATATCATTACCAAATCAGTATTCTGAAGAAAAGGAATCTGGTTGAAGTAAAAATATTTGATAAAAATGAAACAAATAATTTGCAGAAGTTACCAGTTTAAATCAGGAAGAAAATAGAGATCTAAACTTGGTTTGCTTGACCCCTACTAATCTGCACTATCTAGGAGCTTGACTACTCTTTGAGAAAACTTTGTTCCAGTGTCATCTTACCTTGTTTAGATGGTGAACAACATATTCAATATGTTCATTGTGTTTTACATATACCCAACCTGTGGCTTTCAAAACTTTAAAACAGCAAACAATGTGATTTATATGATTAATACATTTGTATTCTGAAGCACAGTAAAACTTATGAAAAGTAATTAACATTTGAAAATACTGAACTCCTCCCTCATCTCCTTAATCTAATCAACTTTCACTAGATATTTCTCCTATGGATAAAGGAAAAATGATATATATTTTAAAAAAATGAGTTGTACGTAAACTCCCTTACTACATAAGACAGTAAAGAACATACAAGCTTTGTTCCCTCCACCCTACTACTCTCTACTGTTTAGGATCTTGACAGCTGTGTTCCAACACAAAAGGGA
>NW_011375799.1:0-1045 GCF_000754665.1 Bison bison bison
AAACATGCTCAGGCTGGTTGGGAGCTGGATGATTCCATTTTCCTTTGACTTTAAAAAGCAAAGAAGTAAATGGTGGGGAATGAGATCAAGTAGCAAGCACACAGGCAAGACCACAGGAAACCTTCCCATGCAAAATAATCTCTGTAAGGTAGCAAAATATCTACTTAAATATGAAATCAAATTGTCAACTACTAGAGCATGCACTGAGAACTCTATTTATGCCTAGGGAAATAGAGAGTGAGTATCACTGCCTTATTTGGCATACCATAAATGTATGGAAGTGAATAGATAGCATTAAATATGTCACAAGAGAGATATCATTCCCTTAATTTAAACCAATTGAAGATTTGATCTTCTTCACCTTTGTTCGAGAGGAATTAATTGATGCCTGTGCTAGCTTAACAAGGGCAATGATTGCTTTGTCCAGACTTTGTGCTCTCTTTTCTGTTTTATAACTGGAGACTAACCTGAGGAATGGAACTGAATTTGCTACAAACTGATCCCACTTGGAGAAATGATAACAAACTAAAGACTTTACATTTTAAGAAAGGGACCTGTTCAAATCCATCCTAATCTAGCTTTCTAAAGACTTGTCACTCTCCAGAGAAACACATTCTTCCCTGGTTGTATATAGTAAAGACATCTATTCAGCACAACTTTTCCACTTGTGAGGCTTTGAGGGAAGAAAAAAATACTACTTCATGTTGCCAAAGGGCACTTCTTTGAGTAGAGACATTTTTTTAAGTTGTTAACAGTTGCTCTCAACAACAAATTTTTTTTAGCCTTTTTATTGTCCAATCTCTGGCCAGAATTGCAACAATCCTTTGAACAATCAGTTCAATTCAGTTCACTTCAGTCGCTCAGTCATGTCTGACTCTTTGCAACTGCATGGACTGCAGCATGCCAGGCTTCCCTGTCCGTCATTAACTACCAAAGTTTATTCAAAACTCATGTCCATTGAGTCAGTGATGCCATCCAGCCATCTCATCCTCTGTCGTCCCCTTCTCCTCCTGCCTTCAATCTTTCCCACCATCAGGGTCTTTTC
>NW_011375800.1:0-822 GCF_000754665.1 Bison bison bison
TTTTCCAATGAGTCAAATCTTCACATGAGGTGGCCAAAGTATTGGAGTTTCAGCTTTAGCATCATTCCTTCCAAAGAACACCCAGAACGGAGGCTGCTGGGTCACATATTACATCTATGTAATTTTTTTTCCCCCACAGCAGCTGCACAATTTTGCCACCGACATGGATAAACCTTCCCTGTAAAATGTCCTGTTAACAACTGTGGTCCTGTGAGCTTCTCTTTCTGTTGTTGTCAAGTGCTTAGGGATGTTGGATATGCCGGGTTGAAAATATGGCCCCAACCTATACCTGTGCTGGGTTCTTGTTCAGTTGCTAAGGCGTGTCTGACTCTGCGACCCTATGGACTGTAGCCCACCAGGCTTCTCTGTCTATCCTCCGTCCATGGGATTCTCCAGGCCAGAACACTGGAGTGGGTTGCCATTTCCTCCTCCAGAGGATCTTCCCAAGCCAGGGATCGAACCCGTGTCTACTGCATTGAGAGCGGATTCTCTACCACCGAGCCACTGGGGAAATCTCCCTCCTGTAGGGAATTAATGCCTTTAGGGGCTCACAGGGGGCTGCGGCTGGTGGCAGTTGGCGACACCTGGTGGACAAGACGGAAATGACCATCGCAGGCGAATCCTTCCAACCAGCCCACTCTCCCAGCAGCTTCAAGGGTTCTCAGCCGGAACCCAGAAACCTGGCTGAGCACAGGCGCCCAGACTTCACCTGACCGCACAGATCTGCTGGTCTCCGTGACCGGACAGCTCTGCAAACCCTGTGAGCGCAGCAGTTAACCCAGCTCATGGCCCGGGACGTGGCCACGCTCCGGAGGTGTGTCT
>NW_011375801.1:0-1029 GCF_000754665.1 Bison bison bison
AAATGATTTGGCTCTTCCATTTTTGGTGATCTGAACATCAGTAACAGCAGATCAAAGCAAAAATCAAAAGATCCTGTAAAAAAAGACCACCAGAAAAATGGCTCATTATTTCTGTACAGCTTTCAAGAGTGCCGCTTTCTTCAACCTATGTCCTCTGTTGGGGGAAATTCTGTGTGAGGAAAGGAAGAGGGTGGACCATCTCTCACCTGGTGGCTCTCGTTTTCTGTTGATACCTCCTTCTTCTCAACAGTTTGATCTCTAGGAGAATATAAAAGTGCTATTTAGTTCACTCATGAACTGTAGATTTAGGTTATAATGTTCCTTCTAAACTAGAAACAGTGTGAGCCTTGTCGAGTAGTTAAGAGTTCCTTCCTGGACTGTGCTACTAAAGAGAGATTTCAAATGCCCTATCAAAAGATGAGGGGGAGGGAGAGAAACTAGAGCCAATCTCTAGTTGAGACATTCAGGAGATAACTAGAAAGAATAAAGAACTCTAAGAGCAGAGAGGTGAATAGGAAAATCATTAAAAAACATCATCTCTCTTCTCAAAATTCCCATCCTATTAGGAAGGGTCAGGCTCCTCTGTCAAAGGATACAGACCACCATCTTGGGTAAGGTATACTCAACTGTTTCTTAGCTCTGCTCAAGTACAGGTCTTCATCAATGAGTTCTTGTTCCTCTGGAACAGAGCACCTCCTGCAGTACATAGAAGAAGTTATCTTTTGGAAAGAAAATGTGCCCTTGACTTTCACCCTTCATTTTCCTCACAAGTATGACAAGGCAGATTAAGCACCATCTAACATTATAGAGTTCAGATTGCACCCACCTTACAAAATGTGTGGGCAGGCTACCAGGTAGCAATTCTTTTTTTCAATGCATACCTTATCATTATTTTTGATGTGTATATCACCCTTCTTCCAAGATACTCAAAGTACTTGACAGCTATAAAATTCATATGATGGTAGAGAAGCATAATCTCTATTTTTACACAGTGAAATTCAAGCACAAGGGAGACTTGGTTGGGCTTCT
>NW_011375802.1:0-949 GCF_000754665.1 Bison bison bison
TGTTTGTGGTTGTTCAGTCTCTAAGTCCTGCCCAAATTTGCAATCCTCTGGACTGCAGTATGCCAGGTTCCTCTGTCCTCCACTATCTCTCAGAGTTTGCTCAAATTCATGTCCATTGAGTCTGTGAAGCTATCTAACCATCTTATCCTCTGCCACCCACTTTTGCTTTTGCATTCCCTCTTTGCATGTCCCCAGGCCACGGGGTGCACATGAGTCCACATCCCGTGTGCCTGGACCTGTTCCTTGCCAGAGCATCCTCAGCAGCTGCCACAGAAGCTGCCACCTCCTCCTCATCATCATCAACCTCCTCCCCTATCCCCTCCTTCTATGGTTGCCACCGCAGCTGCTGTGACTCCCATACCCTCTTGTCCTCATTCCTCTCCCAGTTCCTGCTCCTCCTCCCATCCCTGGCACCTGATGGCCATCTCTGAAGGGCAGAACCCTCGGCAGGGTCTCCCTTTTGCTTGGGCCATGAAGACACTGGAACAGCCCAATATTCCAACCCTTTGGAGCATATTTTGAATCTCAGGTTTGTTCTTCAACAAATTTGATATCCCTGCCAGGTTTGGGTCATTTTCAGATGTGAGATCAAGCCCTGAGACTTTGGAGTGGGAGCACTGACTCCAAGACCCTAGGCTACCAGAAAACTTACCCTAGGGAGAATAAAATAGTGAGAACTCACACTAAGGAAACCACTTGAAGACAAGACCCAGCATCACCCAATCACCAGTAGCACTCTGTGCAGGATGCCTCATCCAAACAATAAACAAAACAAAAATACAAAACCAATCATCAGCAGACAGGATTACCACCTCATTCAGCCTTGACCATCAGAGGAAAGCAAAACAAAACAAAACAAACAAAAAACAGCACAAATCTCACCTTATAGGAAACTTTCACAAACCACTGGACCAAACTTAGGAGGGCAGAAACCAAGAGGAATAAGGAA
>NW_011375803.1:0-992 GCF_000754665.1 Bison bison bison
ACAGATTAAGTTGTAATGAAAATAAGCTTGATCCAGTTTCTGAAAATTAAATTGCATATTCTACTTAGTTCAGAAAATTAATCAATCACAGAAATGAAGAAATCCTTTTCCTAGTAACTACATTCCATAAAGCCTTCTTCACTTCCCTGTTCCGGAGACTGTAGATCAGAGGATTCAACATGGGGACCACCACAGTGTAGAACACAGAAGCTACTTTGTCCTGAGTCAGGGAGTAGCTGGAAGTAGGTCTCAGATAAGTGTAGATGGAGGTGGAATAGAACAGGATGATGGCTGTCAGGTGAGAAGCACATGTGGAGAATGCTTTGCGCCTCCCCTCCCCTGCATGCATATGGAAGATGGAGAAGAGAATGTAGCAGTAGGAGGTGAGGATCACCAGCAGACTTCCAGCGATATTCACACCAGCAAAAATGGACAAGATACTTTCATACAGGTGTGTGTCAGAACAGGAGAGCTTAAAAAGTGGGGGGCTATCACAGAAGAAGTGATGAATGACAATGGAACTGCAGAAATTAAAGCTGCTTATACAACTTGTGAGAACCATGGAGTTCAACAGTCCTGCTGTAAAAGCCCCTGCTGCCATTTTTAGGCAGACCATCCTGGACATGATCAAGGAGTAAAGGAGACGGTTGCATATGGCCACATAGCGGTCACGGGCCATTAACCCAAAAAGGATGCATTCAGTTGTGGCCAAGGCTAAAAAGAAATACATCTGCAGAAAGCAGCCAGCAAAGGAGATGGACTTCTTCTCTGATAATAGATCTACCAGCATCTTTGGGGTGATGGTGGATGAATAACAAACATCCACAAAGGACAGGTTAGCCAGGAAGAAATACATGGGTGTGTGAAGTCAGGAATCAGCTCTGATTAAGAGGATCATCCCAACATTCCCCACAACTGTAAGTATATAAATCACAGAAAAAAGGCAAAACAGGGTAATCTGTAACTCCAGTGAGTCTGCTAAACCCAACAGG
>NW_011375804.1:0-1042 GCF_000754665.1 Bison bison bison
AAAAAAAAGCCTGTGCAGCAGCAGAGACCCAGCACAACCAACAATAAATATTTTTAAAAATTTACTTATTTTTTTGGTCTTTTCTGTATACAGACCTGTTTTTAGCTTGTTTTATGTTTCACTTTAATGCAAATCTTTGGATCCATATTCACCTTTGATTCCTTAAGCAGCTGTACCAGTCTCAGATAGCTTATCCACAATTCCCTCATTAAAAGAGAAAAATAACTGCTTTTTCAAAGTATTATAGTTGGATTTTATGCCATTTGTGTTGACTCCTAATTGACAGATATGGTTTAGGTCATATCTTTATGACCTACATCTAGGTCTAATTTAGGTCTAATCTTTATAGCAACCCATAGAGGTAGGTTTTATTATGAGTTTCATTCTTAAACTAAGAAAATTAAATTGTACAGGCTTCCCGGGTAGTACAGAAGTAAAGAATCCCCCTGCAAAAATAGGAGACGTAGGACGCAGGTTCAATTTCTGGATCAGGAAGATCCTCTGGAGGAGGAAATGGTAAACCACTCAAGTATTCTTGCCTGGAAAATTCCACGGACAGAGGAGCGTAGCGAGCTATAGTGCTTAGGGTCACAAAAGTTGGATACGACTGAGCAACTGAGCACAGCACAGCACATGTAACTTGCCTTAAGTCATGTAGAAAGTAAGTGGGAAAACCTTCATTTGAACTCAGTTCTGCCTGTTTCCAGAGCTCGTGCCTGCCCTTCACCATAGAGAATGGTGTCTGCCCTGGAGGTAATGAACAAGGAGCTGTGGAGTCAAGATGTAGCCAACTCCACTGTGGACTAGCTGTGTGACAAGTTTCCTCTACGGGATACTGCAGCTCCTCATACCCCTAATCCCGCCTTGCTCACTTAGCTAGTTAATGAGTGTTCGTTGTGTACTCTGCAACAAGCTAGGCAAAGGGTAGACAGTAGCAAACAGAACATTAGAGTTTTTCTTTTCTGCCTTCATAGAACTTACATTCACTAGGAAGTAACAGGTGGACTAAACAGTGTATCAGATAATAAGAAGCATAGTGTGT
>NW_011375805.1:0-1335 GCF_000754665.1 Bison bison bison
TTAGAAGGAAAATTGAAGAGATAGTATTAGGAATGCATTCAGCTACATGTAATATAACATCTAAGAGTACCTTATCAAATTTTGTTCTCACACATCAAGAAATCTAGAGGTGGCAGATTGCTGCTAGCATTACTTTTGTGATTCCATGATATCTTAATTTTCCCTCATGTTTATTGGTGAGTGGCCACAAAATGGGTGCTGCAGTTTCATGCTTCATTTTCACATTCAAAGCACCAAGAAGGGAGAAGGCCCATGCCAAGCTGTTTTCTTTAGTCACGAGAACAGAAGCTTTTTCAGAACTCTCTGAAAACTGTAGCTTATGTTACAAGTATCATCTTGGTGTCACATGGCTAATGTTGCTCCAAGATAGCATGGGAAAATGAGTCTTCTAGGAAGAAGGAGAGAGTGGGTGTTGAGTGGGAAACTAGCAGAGTCTGCCCTATGTTCATCTTATCTGGGATAAATAACTTCTATATAGCTCTTCTTTGATACCTAACCTCTTAATATACACTTAAAATATTCGTAATAACTTCTGTAGGCTGAATGTGTATGTGTTCCCCCGAAATTCATAAGTTGAAACCCAGTATCCATTGTGATGGTTTTTGGAGGTGAGGCCCTTGGGAGGTGATTAGGTAATAAGGGCAGAGCTTTTATGAAAGGGATTAGTGCCCCTATAAAAGAGACCCCAGAGAGATCACTTGTTCTTTCCACAGTGTAAGGATACAACAGGAAGATGGCCTTTTATGAACCAGGAAGCTGGCCCTCACCAGACATTGAATTTTTGCTGGCATCTTGATGTAGACTTCTCAGGCTCCAAAACTGTGAGAAATAAATATCTGTTGTTTGTAAGCTACCCAGTCTAGGTATTGTTATAGTAGCCCTAACACACTAAGACAGTAACTCTTCAAAGATTTACTTAGCTACTTTAATTGGTCAACTGCTTTTTATAGCTCTTATATCACATAAGACTAATATGATCTTCAAGACTACAGAAAATATAATTGTGGGTGAATAAAGTCAGCTTTCAATTATTAACGAAAATATTCAGATTCTTACTGAACATACACCATATCACTTAAGTAATCCAGACTCTTAAATACTTTAATTTATATTTAATTAGGTCTCAGTGAAGGAATTAGATGCTAAGAATAATAGGTCAAAGGGAACATGGGAATGTTAATCCCTTAACTATAAATAGAAGACTAGTGATACACAGTAAACACAGATCAAAATGAAGTTCAAAAGGCATGCCTGAAATAGGCTTTTGCAAATGGGACTTCTAAGGAGGAATTATTTTAGCAAAAATAGCTTCTATTTTAAGAAATCATGCATGCT
>NW_011375806.1:0-906 GCF_000754665.1 Bison bison bison
CATCAAAGTGAAGAACTTCTGTGCTTCAAAGCACACCACCAAGGAAGCAGGAAGACAACACCCAGAGCAGGAGAAAGTACTTGTAAATCACTCATCTGGTAAGAGACCTGTATCCAGAACACACGAGGAGCTCCTGCAACTCGGTAACAACAGAAACAAAACAAAACACACTCATGTGAAAATGGGCAACGCATCCGAACCAGTCCTTCTCCAAGGAAGATGTACAAACAGCCAACCAGCACACGACGACGCTCGGTGCCAACGTCACTAGTGATCAGGGAGACGGTGATCAGAACCAGAAGGAAACATCCCTGCACCCGCCCGGCAGCTGGAACGGCAAAGGCAGTCTCTGTGAGGACAGAGAAGCCGAGCCCTGGGGCTGCTGGGGCAGAAAACGGGGCTTCCTCCACGGAAAACAGTTCCTCAAACAACTGGACACAGTGACCACGTGATCTGGGCTTCCCAGGTGGCTCAGTGGTAAAGAACCCGCCTGCCAGTGCAGGAGACACGGGTTTGACCCCTGGGTCGGGAACATGCCCTGGAGAAGGAAACGGCAACCCTCTCCAGTGTCCTTGCCTGGGCAATCCCGTGGACTGAGGAGCCTGGTGGGCTGCTGACCATGGGGCTGCAAAGTCGGACACGACTGAGCGAGTAAACCACCAGCACCAGCACCATGTGATCCAGCGAGTTTACACCCAGGGACACACCTGAGAGGCGTGAACACACACGTCCACGGAGAAACTTGTACACAAATGTTCACAGCAGCACCATCAGCACCATCCACGTGCCCACCCACACCATGGAGTATGACGCAGCCACGAACAGGAGCGGAGCACTGACAGCAGCCGCGACGTGAACGATCCCTGAAAACCCTGCCCGGGGACTTCCCCGGGGGGCTCGGTGGTT
>NW_011375807.1:0-1002 GCF_000754665.1 Bison bison bison
AGCCAGGCGTGTATCTGAGCCAAAGCACTCTCCAGAATTCTGTGGAGCCCAGCTTAGTTCTCTTGTTTTGTAACAGATTGTCACACACACAGCAGCTGAGAAGAGCACACTTGATGTCTCAGTGTCGTCTGTAGTCCAGATACCAGCAGCCAGTCCTCTGCGCAGGTCTTGCCCAGTTGACATCAAGGGGTTGCAGAGGCACTGCTCCTATGTAGGCTCAGGGTCCTCCCCCAAGGTCTGGCTTGTTGCCGGGTTTCAGGCCCTGCAGTGTGGGGCTCTCATCCTGTCTTTGCCCTGGTGGGACCCCCTCTCCTCCTCGCTTAGGTTCTGGAGGCCACCCCTCGGTGGACAGGGTGCGTCAGCCTCTTGTTCTCTTGGGTTGTACAACCGGCAGAGGAAGCTGCTCTCCAGAGCTCGTGTGGTTATGTCGTGTGACAGCAGGGTCTCGGGCATGCGAGGACCCTGCCCACCGCGCCTCTCGTCCGCGTCTTGCTGTGACTTGGATCTTTATTCACTGGAGTTCAGTGGGGAGAGAAAACTGAAGCACGTACTGACTTTCGTGCGAGCTGAATGGCCTCAGAAACTTTTGGAGGTTGATTAGGGCTGTGGTGTGCAGCTTGCCTGGTTAGGCATTTGTGGTCTCTGGTCTGGAGGAAAGGAAAAGGAAAGGCCTTCCCCGAAGGTGGCAGCTCCCTGACGGCTTTGAGAAGGTGCTGCTGGAGTGAGGCGTCCTCCAGAGGCCGCTGCACTACGCCCAGAGGCGTGCTGGCCCCTGGGGGCCGCCTGCCTCCTGCGGGGGTTCCGACTTGGCTCCAAGTGCAGCCGGGGCCTTGTGCCTCCCGCGCGCCAGTTCACAGACTTGTGACCTTGCCTCTTAAGGTTCCGAGGACTCTGAGGACGATGGTGACGACCTGGACGCGTTGGCAGCGGCGGCGGATTCTCAGGGAGCTCTGGAAGGCAGCGGTGCGGTCAATTCCGCTGACGACTCCGAGAGCCGCCCGA
>NW_011375808.1:0-1247 GCF_000754665.1 Bison bison bison
CTCACTTCTCCCAGCCCCTCCTTACTCCTAAGATGTCCCAGCACTGATTCTTTGCCTTCAGGCATGCTGTCCCGCCTCCTTCAGAGGCTCCCCTGCTCACTCTTCAGTTTTCCCTAGGTATCAGGAATCCATACAGGTGCATGGGGCCTCACACTAGTGCTTCCTACCCACCTGGCTCCTCAGGAGTCTCCCTCTTTCCCAGGCAGGGCTGGGTGCTTCCTCTCCTGGGGTCTCCAGCACCACCACTCCCTGTCAAATCCCTAGCTGTGGAGGTGAAGCTGTTGTTGCCCTTGTTGCTGTCATGGACCTACCTGTCTCTCCTACCAGACTCCAGGCTCCCCCAGGGGGAGCACGTCAGCCCCTCTAGGACCCAAGGCCCTAGCACTGAGCCTGCCAGAGGGCAGCTGCACAGTACACCCCGAACGAAAATTGTCTCTCCTGTTATGTTTGTCTTTCCTGTTATAAAAACAGGGCTTCCCAGGTGGCTCAGTGGTAAAGAACCCACCTACCAACACAGGAGACACATATTCAACCCCTGGGTCAGGAAGATCCCCCAGAGAAGGAAATGGCAACCCACTCCAGTGTTCTTGCCTGGGAAATCCCATGGACAGAGAAGCCTGGCAGGGCTACAGTCCATGGGGTCACAGAAAGAGTCAAAGACAATTGAGCGACTAAACAACAACAACATTATAAAAGTAACATGTGATGGCAGATACGCACGAGATGCTCTCCATGTACCTTATATACACTATTTCATCCTAAAATGTGGCTGGTGTTCCTATTTTTTTCTGCAGATTTCCTTACTGAAGCTCAAAATAGCTCCTTGTCCAGGCTGCTAAGTGGTGGTGTTTGAGTTTTGGAAGGTCTTTCTGACTCCGTCTCTGGTACCTAGTGGTGTCTCACGTGAGCTTTCCTGGGTCCCCAGAGATGGGCAGAACAAGTCTGAATGTCCCTATTATTTTGCGGGCCACGTCCACAGGTCCTGAGAGGGAGGGTGTGTTCTCCGGGTCACAGAGGATCCGGTAATGGCGGTAGTCGAGAGGCTACAGTGGCTGTGTGTTCATGTGTGTTCATGTGTGTTCATGGTGGTGATGCGACTGTGTCTCTTCATGTGAGCACCCTGAGCCAGTCTCTGACCTGCTGCCCAGCGGCTTCCCTGCAGGCCCCTGCCTGCCCTGCCCCATTCTTTTGACCAGAGGCAGTGAGGCCACCCACCCAAGCCCCGGAAGCAGTTCCTTCCTCGCAGG
>NW_011375809.1:0-804 GCF_000754665.1 Bison bison bison
ACCTGGGGTCCCGCGTCCTCCTGCACCAGGGTCTTCCCAACCCCCGGGGCCAGTGCCAAGAGGATCCCTCTTCAGGGAAGACTGTACGTGGAACAGGAGCTGAGGTCCGAGGGGTCACGACCTGAAGCATCTCAGGCAGAATCCAGCCAAGCGTCCACTCAAGGCCTTTCCCGTCTGACGGCAAACCCGCTACTGCCCTCCAAGCTCTTCCTAGATTCACTGCCTGGGGTCGGGGGACATTGACCCAGGCCTTACAGACGGCAGTGCTCGAATCAGTCCACAGGGGCCTCAACAAGCTGTCCTCAAGTTGCTGTGTTATTTGCACTGTCGGATGGGGATGCTGACTCTCGGGGAGGCTGGCAGGTGGGTCAGAGTCCACGTGACCCTTCAGGGGCAGATGGGGACCTGGGGCGTCCCACTTTGGGTCCGCACGGGGAGGCTCTGGTCCACCTTCACGCAGCAGATGCTGACGGGCTGCTCTCCTTTTCCAGGAGCCACCCGACTCAGGTTCATTGCTTGCAGAAAGCTGTGGAGGGCAGGAGTCCACAGAGCTCTTCTCTTCAGGCCCAGAACCGTGCCTCACTCAGTCGCAGGGGCTCCATCCACCTGTAAGGAGTGGTGCGCAGAAGAGGTGAGAGAGAGACGGGGTCTCGGTGTCCCCGTGGCCCCCTGCAGACCTTCTCCCGAGGAAGGGTGGGGTCTGGGGACGGAGCCTCTCGCGGGGGCCCCCACCTGCAGCGGATCGATGCCTCCTGGGCTTCCCTCCAGCAGAACACTTAGACCCTTTTAAAGCAGCCCTGGGTA
>NW_011375810.1:0-1113 GCF_000754665.1 Bison bison bison
ACCATTCCCTTCTCCAGGGGATCTTCCTGATCCAGGGATCAAACCTGGGTCTTGTGCATTACAGGCAGATTCTTTACCACTGAGCCACCAGGGAAGCTCAGGGTGGTACTTTTTGTTTGTCAGTTATACCTCAATAAATAGGGGAAAACTGAAAATCTTGGGTTCAAGTTCACACCTGAAAAGCTGGATATTAAAATATTTAACAAAAGCCCAGATTCAAGGTTAGACTAGAAGGGTATTAATGGAAGAATAGTTAACAGACACATGGGTCACAGGAGGAGCACTGATAGTGGAACAGGTAACAGGTGTCCAGGTTCAGTATCAGCCCAGAGAGAATTTGAAAGTAAAAGCATTCATTCTAGGTCCTAAGTTGAGAAGAACATTAATAATAGAACTGGTAACAGGTTCATGATTTTAGATCTAAGCCAAAGGGGCACTGATTTTGAAAGAATTCACAAACCAAAATTTGAAGTCAGACCAGAATAAAACTGATAGAGGTAGATAAATCAGAGGCCTGGGATTTGAGATCTAGACCAGAAGATAATTTGTGGTGGAGGGGTTAACAGGGGCCTGGGATTAAGGTAAATCCACAGAGACCTTGATAGTAGAATAGTTTAAAATATACTTGAGTTTGAGGTCTGTCCAAAGGGGCATTCATGTTGGAAGAGGTAATAGAGGCTCTGGGTTTGAAGTTACAGCTGAGGGACACTAATGGAGACATAGTAACAGAAATTCACTTTCAAGGTCAGACTCAAGGGGCATTAATGGTGGTTAAGTGACCTGGCTTCAAGGTCACAGCAGATGGATATTCACAGTGGAGAAGTTGACAGAGATATTTTTCAATTTCAAAGCAGAGAGGCATTGATGAAGGAATTGACAGAAGCCAAGGATTTGAGACCTAGACCCAAGTGTGATTATTGTTTGTATTACACTAATTATTAAAGAGTTAATTACTATAGTTTCAAGGTATAGGTGGAATAGTTTAGAGTGGCTGACTTTGAAATCAGTCTAGAATATCAGAGATACTGGAAAACTTAATAGAGGCATTGATCAAAGACAAGATAATAGAACCAAAGACAAGTTCTAAAAAAGAAGGAAATTGATGGTAGTCAA
>NW_011375811.1:0-1322 GCF_000754665.1 Bison bison bison
AGGCTCCTCCATCCATGGGATTTTCTAGGCAAAAGTACTGGAGTGGGGTGCCATTGCCTTCTCTGATAAAGGATGTTAGAAAATATATAAATGAAGAACCTGATTAAGAGGCAAATAATATGAGGTACGGAAGTGTCCTGAATACAAGGGCTTCTGTGACTGTGGAGGTTGGGGTACACCACCTTTCTGCGTGTGAGGGTGTTCACCACTCTAGAAGCTCTGCAAACCCTTTCCTTTTCAGTTTTATGGAGGTCCCATGACATAAGCATGATTAAATCATTGGCAACTCTGGATTAACTCAGTCTCTATCCTCCTGGAGGTGTGAGGGGATTTGGAGCTGAAAGTTCCAACCCTCTAATCACATGGTTTCTTTGGCAAGCAACCTCCATCCTGAAACTATCTAGGGGGCTCATACAGAGTCACCTTATTAACATAAACTCAAGTATTCTCGACAGGGATTTTTTAGGAGTAACAAAAGAGGCTCCTCTCATCCCTGTAACTCACGAAGTTCCAAGAATTCTAGGAGCTCTGCTCCAGGAACCTGGACAAAGACTTGATGTATCTTTATTATTATATCACAATATTGTACTAGTTAATAATGAGAAGTAATTGAAAACATCTCCTGGAAGCAGCCCCTTCCTTTTCCAGAAGAGACTCATCTGTATTGCCAGTTTATTTCTCCTCTTGCCCCTCTTCCTCATTTTTCTTCATCTGTGTGTAGCCTGTTCATTGAATAAGCAGGACTCAGTGGTGTATAATTGGAATATTCCTTTATTTATCTCTACTCTCTGCTTGCCACCATGTTATTTTGGTTCTCCCCTCCCCCATTCCTGGTAATATTCTTGGGAAATTTCTAGTCACTTTTGGTATTAGAATATCTAAAGTCTTAGGCATTAAAAAGTTTAGTCCTATCTACTATCAAAACTTCCATCTCTCATTAAATCCTAAGCTGGCTCCTTGACCACCTTTCACCACCTCCATCAAGTTCAGGCCTGATTTACAATTTCATAGGACAGTAGGGAGTAAGTATGTCATAGCCTGTTTTTTTCTCATTTCTTTACTTCCTTTCCTCCTCTATTCTCATTATTTGGTTTGAGGGATGAGAGCTGAAGGGTAGCTGGTGCTATTTGTGGTTTTTCTTTAGTTGTTGAATATACAATAGGGGCTTATTGTGGTTGTGCTTTTGTGGAGTCTTCAGAATGCGCCCATACACTTAATGACCTGATAGTGTAAGCTACCAGCACAACACATTGATGGATTTGTGGATAACGACCCATCCTAGCATCCTGGGATGAATCCTACTTGATCACTGTATATGAGCC
>NW_011375812.1:0-595 GCF_000754665.1 Bison bison bison
AGTTTCTCATTTCACTGAAACTGGACCAATATTTCCTGTCACACACTAACCACTGTGGTCAGTGGCTGTTCCTAGCCTGTTGAGCTGGGGGCCTCTTCTCTGTTAGTCGCCCAGTTGTCTCGTTCACATAGCCAGAGGCTAAGGGGACAGTAAGCTCTGTGGTCTGCAGGAAGATTCTGCAAGCTAGGAAAATCCTTCCATTTGGGACTTGCCTATACTGGAGATCAGTGCTGTCTGCTCTGCCCGGACACTTTCCCAGGGCTTGTCCATCTGGGGCACAAGCATCCTTAAAGGACCTCTACTCTGTGAAGCTGCCCTGACGGCTCTGTTCTTTAGATCCTTCTCTGACTTCTCATAGGGTTTCACCCCATGTCTGTTCCTCTCACTAAACTGTAAGTTCCTTGAGGGCAGAGATAACGGAGCAGGTATTTTTGTAGCACAGTGCCTAAAACACAGTCAGTAACAAATTGAATTGACCCACGGAGGAAAAAATAGATGTTTTTGGTGCTTATTATATTTGTACAGCTTGGCCTGGCATGCTGCAGTTCATGGGGTCGCAGAGTCGGACACGACTGAACGACTGAACTGAACTGAA
>NW_011375813.1:0-981 GCF_000754665.1 Bison bison bison
CTTTATTAAATTTCTGTGAGACATAGGTGATGTTCAAATTCTTTGAAAACTCCTTTAAGGATTTTTTTTGTTTTCATTTTTCTTGTGGCATGTATAGGTGACATGTGCTGATTTGAATAGGGAAAAGGCCAAGAAATCAAGCTTAAACTATGAGCCAGGTAAACATTATCAACAGCTATTAAGGAAATCCTGCAATGCATTAATACATCCAACTAACATTTACTAAGCTTTTGCTACACGCCATGCACTATACTAATTATTGAACAAAGTAGAGAAGCCATGGTTCCTACCCTGGATTTTACAGTGTAGTATAGAACAGTCATGCCAGTAATCACAACACAATATAATAAGTGCAATAAAGGAGGTAAATACAAAGTCCACTGGAAGCATAGAGGAGACAAGGAAGCTTTTACAGAAGATGCCACAGTTGAGCTCAGACATGAAGGATGAGAAAGAATTTTCTAACCAGACAAATGGAAAGAGAACTTCCAGGAGAAAAGAATACATTTACCAAGATATATACATTAGAGTCTAGTGGGTATGTGGAAATACAGATTTTTTTCAAAATTATTTTAGCTAAAAGTTCCAGTCAGAGAATTATAGAAGATGAAGCTTGACTGGTAGATATCAGTTGATCATTAAGATTCTGGTAAGCTGTGCCAGGAGATCTACCTTTTATCCTATTATCAAAGTACAACTATCAAAGAATATTGACAGGAACCTAATATGGTCATAATTTGCCTTTTCTACCCACAGAGATAGAAAATGAACTTCTGGTTACCAAAGGGGAAAGTGGGTTGGGGGGGCGAATAAATTAGGAGTTTGGGATTAACAGGTACACACTACTATATATGAAGTAGATATACAACAAGGACCTACTGCATAGCATGGGGAACTATATTCAATATCTTGTAATAACCTATAATGGTAAAGAATCTGAAAAGGGATGTATATATATATATATATATAAAATATATAACA
>NW_011375814.1:0-1122 GCF_000754665.1 Bison bison bison
TGTTTCTCATAGTCTTCACTGTGAGATATCCAAATGCTTTTCTTCATAAAAGATACTAAATAGGAATGCTGATAGGGTACCAGTTACAAATAAGGTACTCAATAAAATGCTTTCCATATCTTAAAACACTTTGCCCTTTCACTTTCCTGAGGCCAAAGCCCACAACTCTTAACCTAACACAGGTTAATTATTTCTCAACAAAAACTTTGAGTCACTACTGCCAAACAGTATTTTTCATCTTGGGCATATGTAATTTTAAAATAAAACTCATATGGATATTACACAGTAAAGGGAAGGGGATAGCAATTAGGCATTTTAAAAAGTATTTTCAGATATTGACAAGTATTATGAAGGAAAAACAAAAGATAAGCGGATATATTAGGATAGAAAATGACTGAAAGGCTACCCGGACTAGCATTCAAAGTTATAAAAATTATATGAGTAATAAAATTAAGGCTTTTATAGATGTAGGGTAATAAAAACATAAATACAGAGGACAATAAGTAAAAAGATCTCAAGGAAACACTATGAAGTGTTTGCGAAACACACACAAAAATTATACATGTTGCTAAGCAAGTATGAAATAAACTCAAAGTTTAGGCAGGGATTTTATCATGTAAGTCTTCAAATAGCATGTTAGAGTCAAATGGATATAATTTTAAGTAGAATGAAAAACTATGGGAATGTTTCATTCAGTGCCAATATAATTGCCTAGAAGACATTTAATTGTGAACACAGAGAAGTCTCTGACACCCTAGGTTTCTCCTTAAAGAAGGAGATGTAAAACTATTTGATAGATATCTATGATTGTCATTTAAGTTTTATTCTTTAGGACATTTACACTGATAGTTTTGTAGGATCTTTGTTCTCAAAGACATTGAACCAAGAGCAAAAGTACTATGAATGGGCTTAAGAATTGAGGAAAGTGAGTCTTATACATCTTTTTAAAAATCTTTATGGGTACCATTGCAGCAGTTGAAAATAGTAGGATAAGAAAAGATAAACAGAGGTAAGCTCTCAGGCTATTTCAGTGATTAGTATGAGAGACTATGGGTTATGGGAATGGGAAAGTAGAAGTAGGGAAGGGAGAACTGATAAACAAGATGCATTTTGATGGTAGAC
>NW_011375815.1:0-1306 GCF_000754665.1 Bison bison bison
CCTCTCCTGAAGGAAAACCCTCAGATTCCAGGAGAAACCCCTCTCCTTCCAGGGGAAGCCCCTCTCCTGAAGGAAAACCCTCAGATTCCAGGAGAAACCCCTCTCCTTCCAGGGGAAGCCCCTCTCCTGAAGGAAAACCCTCAGATTCCAGGAGAAACCCCTCTCCTTCCAGGGGAAGCCCCTCTCCTGAAGGAAAACCCTCAGATTCCAGGAGAAACCCCTCTCCTTCCAGGGGAAGCCCCTCTCCTGAAGGAAAACCCTCAGATTCCAGGAGAAACCCCTCTCCTTCCAGGGGAAGCCCCTCTCCTGAAGGAAAACCCTCAGATTCCAGGAGAAACCCCTCTCCTTCCAGGGGAAGCCCCTCTCCTGAAGGAAAACCCTCAGATTCCAGGAGAAACCCCTCTCCTTCCAGGGGAAGCCCCTCTCCTGAAGGAAAACCCTCAGATTCCAGGAGAAACCCCTCTCCTTCCAGGGGAAGCCCCTCTCCTCCAGGAAAACCCTCACCTTCCAGGAGAACTGCTCTCTTTCCAGAAGACCCTCTCCTCCAGGAGAACCCTCACCTTCCAGGAGAATTCCGTCTCCTTCCATGGGAAGCCCCTCTATTGCCAGGGGAAGACCCTCACCTTCCAAAGGAAGCCCCTCTCCGCCAGGAGAACTGTCACATTCCAGGGGAATCACCTCTCCTACCAAGGGAAGCCCCTCTCCTCCAGGAGAATCCCCTCCGCTTCCAGGGGAAGCCCCTCTCCTCCAGTAAAACCCTCACCTTCCAGGAGAATCCCCTCTCCTTCCAAGAGAATCCCCTCTCCTTCCAGGGGAAGCCCCTCTCCTGCAGGAGAATCCCCTCTGCTTCCAGGGGAAGCCCCTCTCCTTCCAGGAGAATCCCCTCACCTTCCAGGGGAAGCCCCACTCCTACCAGGGGAAGCCCCTCTCCTACCAGGGGAAGCCCCTCTCCTCCAGTAAAACCCTCACCTTCCAGGAGAATCCCCTCTCCTTCCAGGGGAAGCCCCTCTCCACCAGGGGAAGCCCCTCACCTGCAGGAAAACCCGCACCTTCCAAGAGAATCCCCTCTCCTTCCAGGGGAAGCCCCTCTGCTGCCAGGAGAATCCCCTCACCTTCCAGGAGAAGCCCCACTCCTCCAGGAGAATCCCCTCTCCTTCCAGGGGAAGCCCCTCTCCTCCAGGAGAATCCCCTCTCCTTCCAGGGGAAGCCCCTCTCCCCCAGGAGAATCCCCTCTCCTCCAGGAGAATCCCCTCTCCTTCCAGGGGGAAGCCCCTCTCCTTCCAGGGGAAGCCCCTCTCCTCCAGGA
>NW_011375816.1:0-1288 GCF_000754665.1 Bison bison bison
TATTTATCTGTGATTCCATTTTAGTTTCAAGATTTTGGATCAATTTCACTATCATTATTCGGAATTCTTTATCAGGTAGATTCCCTATCTCTTCCTCTTTTGTTTGGTTTGGTGGGCATTTATCCTGTTCCTTTATCTGCTGAGTATTCCTCTGTCTCTTCATCTTGTTTAAATTGCTGAGTTTGGGGTGTCCTTTCTGTATTCTGGGCAGTTTTGTGGAGTTCTCTTTTATTGTGGCGTTTCCTCACTGTGTGTGGGTTTGTACAGGTGGCTTGTCAAGGTTTCCTGGTTAGGGAAGCTTGTGTCGGTGTTCTGGTGGGTGGAGCTGTATTTCTTCTCTCTCCTTTCGAAGAGTTGGGTTGCTTTTCTGGGTGCCTGATGTCCTCTGCCAGCATTCAGAAGTTGTTTTGTGGAATTTACTCGTCGTTTAAATGCTCTTTTGCTGAATTTGTGGGGGAGAAAGTGTTCTCCCCGTCCTACTCCTCCGCCATCTTGGCTCCTCCCTCTGAAAGAGATATTTTGATACTAGAAATCTATACTCAGAGAAAGTATCTTTTAAAGGTGAAACAGCAATTAGCTTTTCTTGGAGAAGCAAAAACTCACAGAATTCACTGCCAACACACGTTCTCCATGAAAAACGTTAGAAATGTTCTTCAAGCAAAAATAATGTGATGTCAGACTAATATGTGAATCTTTAAGAAGACATGCAAACCTTAAATATGTATTCATCTGAAAATAGAGTATCCAAATTCATGAAGCAAAAAGCCGCAGGCCTCTGCACCAGGTCATGGGGTCCTGGGAAGAACCGAGAGGTTCAGAGGGGCCCCAGCTCCTGCAGAGTTGTCCATATTTTCCTATTTCTAAACACTCATGAGTCATATATCATAGGCAGCAAATTTCATGAAAAGCTATGTAAATGATAAACACAAACAGAAAAACAGTCAATCTATTAGGTAGTAAAAATATATTTTAAAACAAGAGAGAAGTGTTATGTTCTTAAAATTTGGAAATGTGGAAGTTCTATTTAGTGAAACATTACTGATAAATTTTTAGAAAGCAATCTGGTATATTTATCAAAATATGTCTATATTCATAACTTAATAAATTTATCTAGGCATCTTCTATCTTGAGTAATTAAACTTCCAATTCTCAAGCACAAAATTAAATATTTATAAACATTATACATTATGGACTCTAGAAAATAGAGTCCCCATTAAGAAAGCTAGTCATAAAGAAAAAACAAATTTTGACTCCTTTCATGCAAGAATGCCATTGAAGACAGAGATTG
>NW_011375816.1:5133-5665 GCF_000754665.1 Bison bison bison
TGGAACTAGAGGAATCAACCTACCTGACTTCAGGCTCTACTACAAAGCCACAGTTATCAAGACAGTATGGTATTGGCACAAAGACAGAAGTATAGATCAATGGAACAAAATAGAAAGCCCAGAGATAAATCCACGCACATATGGACACCTTATCTTTGACAAAGGAGGCAAGAATATGCAATGGATTAAAGACAATCTCTTTAACAAGTGGTGCTGGGAAAACTGGTCAACCACTTGTAAAAGAATGAAACTAGAACACTTTCTAACACCATACACAAAAATAAACTCAAAATGGATTAAAGATCTAAACATAAGACCAGAAACTATAAAACTCCTAGAGGAGAACATAGGCAAAACACTCTCTGACATAAATCACAGCAGGATCCTCTATGACCCACCTCCCAGAATATTGGAAATAAAAGCACAAATAAACAAATGGGACCTAATTAACCTTAAAAGCTTCTGCACATCAAAGGAAACTATACGCAAGGTGAAAAGACAGCCTTCAGAATGGGAGAAAATAATAGCAAAT
>NW_011375817.1:0-714 GCF_000754665.1 Bison bison bison
GTGTCAGGCTTTATTTTCTTGGGCTCCAAAATCACTGCAGATGGTGACTGCAGCCATGAAATTAAAAGATACTTGCTCCTTGGAAGAAAAGCTATGAAAACCTAGACAGCATGTTAAAAAGCACAGACATCAGTTTGCCAACAAAGGTCCATCTTGTCAAAGCTATGGTTTTTCCAGTCGTTATGTATGGATGTGAGAGTAGGACCATAAAGAAGGCTGAGCGCTGAAGAACTGATGCTTTTGAACTGTGGTATTGGAGAAGACTTGAGTCCCTTGGACTGCAAGGAGATCAAACCAGTCAATGGTAAACAAAATCAGTCCTGAATATTCATTGGAAGGAATGATGCTGAAGCTGAAACTCCAATTCTTTGGCCACCTGATGTGAAGAACTAAGTCATAGAAAAAGACCCTGATGCTAGGAAAGATAGAAGGCAGGATGAAAGGGGACGACAGAGCATGAGGTCGTTGGATTGTATCACCAACACTATGGACTTGAGTTTGAGCAAGCTCCGGGAGTTGGTGATAAACAGGGAAGTCTGGCGTGCTGCAGCCCATGGGGTCGCAAAGAGTTGGACACAACTGAGGGACTGAACTGAACTGAATTGCCAGCTGATTGCTGTACTGATTTCAACAACCCCCTGGGCATAAATTCCTCTACAACTTACCCAATCCAGTTCCAGCCTGTCTGACACAATCTTTGTTTTTAAACTGGAG
>NW_011375818.1:0-902 GCF_000754665.1 Bison bison bison
GTGTGAAGTATAACAAATATACTTAAGATATTTCCATTGTAAAAAATAGCAAAAAATTTTAAATGTAAGAATGAAAAGTATGAGTTAACAGAATGTAAAAGAAGTGGGAGACTAGATAGAGCTGAAGAACAAACTCATGAGTTGGAAGATCTGATTGAGGAACTCTTCCAGAAGGAAAGCAGGAAAGATACATTGAAGATACAAGAAGATAATGGAGGGTAGAAAAATAGTAAACATATTGTAAAAAATCTCAAAATAAAAAGCTGAAATAATAGATTTCCCTGAATGATTGACAAGCTCATTTTGAAAGCACTCATAGAATAAAGCAAAACCCCATGAGCAGATAGTGTAACAAGCGCGAAGTCAGTCAACTGACAGCTTCCAGTGAATCTACAGAGCAAGAACTAGAATTTCACAGGACTCAAATATTGGATAAAGTAGAAAATAGTTAAAGTTGATAGAAAACTTTTAAAATGCACACACGGAGGTGGTATAATGAACCACGTTCCCATTATTCAACTTCGGCAACTCAACATTTTTTCAGTCTTGTTTTATTATCCCCCTAGGTGATTTGCTTTGTTGTACTTCACCGGAATTCTTTCAAAGCAAAAACTAGGCATATCCTTTACCCACAAATACTGATAAGGTCTCTCCTTGTGATCACAAAAGACATCTAACAAAGTCAACAGTCCTTTTAATATCTAACAGTCAAGCTTCACTGCTCGCCTCAAATGTCCTAGAGCTGGTTTATTCAAATTGAGCTCCAAGCAAGCTGACTAATGCATTTGGGTCATATGTCTTAACCCAAATCCAAGTTCCCCAGAAAATAGAATCGAGACAAACATACATTGCTAAAGCTTAAGAGGCGCAACTGAAGTAGCAACAATGAGAGGAAAAGGAAT
>NW_011375819.1:0-806 GCF_000754665.1 Bison bison bison
ATCCCCTGGAGAAGGGAATGGCTACCCACTCCAGAATTCTTGCCTGGAGAATTCCATGGACAGAGGAGGTTGGCGGGCAACAGTCCGTGAGGTCGCAAAGAGACACGACTGAATGACTTTCACTTTCAGGTATGATTAGTCACAAATAATCCTAAATCTGGAGACAACAATGAACAGGACAGGCCAAGTCTACAGATTCACCTATAACAAGTTAGCTGTAATCTTTCTATATGATTTTAGCATATTATTTATCTTAGGATATTCATTAATTTTCTGTTGAAATTCACTAATTCCAAATGCACATGCAATGAGTTTTGACACCACATAGCATAGTGCAACTATGGGAAAGGATACTGCTGAAGACAGATGAAGGAAAGTAAGAATCCTTTTTATCTGGTAGTGTCTCAGTAAAGGGGTAGAGAAGAAGTGAACTGAGAGTAAACATGAAGTGATGATGCAAAGACATGGAATGTAATTAGTAGATAAAAGAAAACACAGGAGACAAACTTAGGAGTAAAGAGTGTGTGTGCGCACATATGTGGACTTGTGTTTGTTTTAGGATTAAGGGAAGAGGCCTGATTTCCTTAGAAGAGGAACTAAGAAAATAGAAAGGGAGAAATATGACATATTAGGAGAGGGGGTTTAGATAATAGAATTTGGATTTGAAAGAACTAGGAAGAAGGACTAAAAGTAGAAGGAAATAATCCTTTCTTTTCATCTGAAACAAACAAGTTACTTATAAAATTAATTCAGAAGAAGAAATATCTAAATATAGTTAGGCAAATACTGACAAAGAAGAGTGAAAT
>NW_011375820.1:0-945 GCF_000754665.1 Bison bison bison
TAGCCAAACCTGCTTATGGTCTGAGTTGTCTTTGGACCTCCAGGGCCAAGCCCCCATTATACATAGTGATTATCATGTCCCAAAAAAGGAAGGCACCCTTTTTTGGGACTATGTTATAACTTGCTTATAATCACATAGCTGATAAGTGGTTAAACCAGAATTCAAATCCAAGTCTTGTTACTCACATTAGTTCTAACTTATTTAGAGGACTATGCTGCTGCTGCTGCAATCCTTCTCTTCTCCCTTCTTCTACTAAAGGTGATTTCTCATTGCTCCCATCAAAGATTCTGCATCCTAGCAAAGTCAGTCTACTCACTACTTTTTTCCCTTGCGTCCAGCTGGCTGATTCTACTTCTTGCCATTTTCTTAGGACCACCTTCAACCTGCAATGCCCTCTCTTTTCCTCTCACAGGTATTTTCCTTGTTCAAACTCAATCTCCAAATTGGCCTCCATATGCTACTACTGTTCTCAAACTTTAATATTCATGGATGTCCTTTCCTGAGCCCCACAACAAAATTCTGGCTTTGTGGATCTGAAGTAGGGCCCAGGAATTTAATTTTTCATAAAGCCTCCCCCTTCCCCATTCCCCCCAGGATACTCTGTGGCATTAACTGTTTTTTGGATCACAGATTGAGAAATAATGTTCAATATGAAAACACTAGTTAACAGTACTTGAATCAATTCTTTCTCCAGATATCCTTAAATGCTAATACTTCTCATAAAGTAACACCTTATTAACTCAGCTCCATTAAATTGGAATTCTTGATCGTTGGACAGAAGCTGGGCTGCCAAAAAGAGAGGTGGGAGGCTGAAGATGAATCTCCCTTCAAGATGATAAGTAGAGCTAGCCATGCATATTTTGGTGATTCATGCCGAGTAATTCCTTGCTGATTTATTCCCTGACTGCAAGATCCTTGATTAGGCCATTCAGGACCACATCTACC
>NW_011375821.1:0-586 GCF_000754665.1 Bison bison bison
ACAAATGTACTAAAGAATGTGCAAAAGATACAATAACAGGAAACAAAGTTAAGCAAAATGACGATTGTGATGTGTTCTCCATGACCTTGGATAATTCTATGATACATTGTGTGAAAAGACATGCCCATGCGTATACACACAGTGTAATCTCAACTCCTTTAAAAATAGACATATAGGAAAAAGTCAAGAAAAAGTTGCCAGTATACTAATCATATTGGCACATGGGTGGTGGAGTGATAGATGGTATTTCTTCAGGCTTCCTGGTTATCTACAATAAGCATGCATTTCTTTTACAATCAGGTATTTGATAAGGGAAGGGGCAAAGCTGCTTCAGCAAAAAATGTAAAACTAAAATAATATATTGTCCTTAAACTCTGACGATTTTGGAAGTTCTTCATGACACTTTATTATATATCTTTTTGAGTAATGCCAGGAAGTTAGTCATTTTAGCGACAAAATCCCACAACCATTTATCTTGGACTTTATTCTTCCAAGACTTTAAGATACTTCTTGGGGGGTAGCTTGGCACACTGAAACATTTCCTTGTTCATAAACAATACTTGA
This sequence comes from Bison bison bison, assembly GCF_000754665.1. NCBI lineage: Eukaryota > Metazoa > Chordata > Mammalia > Artiodactyla > Bovidae > Bison > Bison bison. Next base: position 565 of record NW_011375821.1, read on the forward strand.
CAGTATTAACACATTCCACCAC
>NW_011375822.1:0-779 GCF_000754665.1 Bison bison bison
AGATGCCATGTATCTTAGTTTTCTAAATGTTGAGTTTTAAGCCAACTTTTTCACTTTTCTTTTTCATTTTCGTTAAGAGTCTCTTTAGTTCTTCACTTTCTGCCATAAAGGTGGTATTATCTGCATATATAAGGTTATTGATATTGCTACTGGCAATCTTTATTCCAGTTTGTGTTTCATCCAGCCTGGCATCTCGCATGATGTATTCTGCATTTAAGTTAAATAAGCAGGGTGACAATATACAGCCTTGACGTAGTACTTTCCCAATTTGGAACCAGTCTGTTCTTCCATGTTCAGTTCTAACTGTTGCTTCTTGACCTGCATACAGATTTCTCAAGAAAGAGGTAAGGTAGTCTGGTATTCTACCTCTTGAAGAATTTTCCACAGGTCATTGTGATCCACACAGTCAAAGGCTTTGGCATAGTCAATGAAGCAGAAACAGATGATTTTCTGGAACTCTCTTTGCTATTTCGATGATCCAACAGATGTTGGCAATTTGATCTCTGCTTCCTCTGCCTTTTCTAAATCCAGCTTGAACACCTGGAAGTTTACGGTTCATGTACTGTTGAAGCCTAGCTTGGAGGACTTTGAGCATTACCTTGGTAGCATGTGAGATGAGTGCAATTGTGCGGTAGTTTGAGCGTTCTTTGGCGTTGCCTTTCTTTGGGGTTGGAATGAAATCTGACCTTTTCCAGTCCTTAGGCCACTGCTGAGTTTTCCAAATTTGCTGGCATATTGAGTGCAGCACTTTCACAGCATCATCTTTTAGGATTTGAAAT
>NW_011375823.1:0-719 GCF_000754665.1 Bison bison bison
GACTGAGCGACTTCACTTTCACTTTTCATTTTCATGCATTGGAGAAGGAAATGGTACCCCACTCCAGTGTTCTTGCCTGGAGAATCCCAGGGACGGGGGAGCCTGGTGGGCTGCCGTCTACAGGGTCGCACAGAGTCGGACACGACTGAAGCGACTTAGCAGCAACAACTGTTAAGCTGAAATATTTTCCATTTATGAAGACAAGTATTGTGCATATCAATAAATATTCCCTGTTAAACCAATGTATACTTAGACAAGATTCTCCCTCATGAAAAAAAGGACAACAGTGTAAAATTAAGGGCTAAAATATTCTTCACAGACTAGATGAGAAAGGCTGAAGAGAACAGGCTCAATGAGAACTGGACAGTCAGGAAAGCTCCATGGATGAGAAGAGACTGGGAACCAGGTCTGAATAAATGGAGGACTACCCAAGAGAAAACAAAACTGTGAACAGCGAAAGGACAGTCTGAGCAAAGGCCAAGAAAAGGTGAAATCAGCCAGTTAACTCTGAGGATAAAATCCAACCACAGGAAAACAAAAGCATGTCCACACAGAAACTTGTAAATCAGTGTTCACAGCAGCATTATTAATAGCCTCAAAGTGGAAACAACCCAAAGCTTCATCAACTGGTGAATGGACAAATGGCTTAGCCACATACTGTTTACTGTTAGACAACAGAAATAGAAGAACTGATAACGTGCTATAACATGGATGAAACT
>NW_011375824.1:0-586 GCF_000754665.1 Bison bison bison
GGTAAAGGAGAAGGTATTTACAAATGATGCACCAGCTAATCCAGAATTCACAGGGAACTCATACAACTCCACATACCCACTCTGAAAATGGGCAGAAGACCCGAATAGGCATTTTTCCAAATAAGACATAGAGATGGCCAGTTACTAATCATCAGGCAAGTGGATATCAACACCACAACGAGGTGTCACCTCATACCTGTCAGAATGGTGGTTGTCAAAAAGACAGCAAATAACTGGTGGTGAGAATATAGAGACAGGAGAACACGGGGGCACTGTTGGTGGGGTGGCAGACTGGTGGAGGTGCTATGGAAACAGTATGGCGGTTCCTCAAAAACTTAAAAACAGAACTACCAGATGACCCAGCAAGTCCACTCCTGGGCATTTACGCCAAGGAAACAAAACACTAATTTGAAAAGATGCATGCACCCCTGTGTTCAGGGCAGCATTATTTACTATAGCTAACTAAGATATGGAAGCCACCTCAGTGTCTCCTGATGGATGAATGAAGAAGATGCGACACACACACACACACACACACACACACACGATATTAGTCAATAAAGAAACAATGAAATTTTGCTGTGAC
>NW_011375825.1:0-1217 GCF_000754665.1 Bison bison bison
TCCCCTGGAGAAGGGAGTGGCTACCCACTCGAGTATTCTTTCCTGGAGAATTCCATAGAAGAGCCTGTCTGGCTACAGTACATGGAGTCACAGCGAATCAGACAAGACTGACTGACACTTTCACTTCCCCCTTAATACTGTGGCTAAGCAGGTGGTGCAGGTGGTCACTGATTGAGTTTTTCAATGTGTCCTAGTCCCTTATATTTTGGTCCCTCTCTGTCCCACCCTTGCATTTAAACTGCAAAACCAGCCTTTTGTGATTTCTTACTCATGGAATTAGAACTGAGAGCAGAAGTATTAGGAAGCCAGACACTGCACTGATTAGGTGAGGAAAAAGGAGAGTGAAAGAGGCAGCTTAAAACTAAGTATTAAAAAAACTAAGAATGTGGCCTCTGGCCCCAACACTCCATGGCCAATAGAAGGGGAAAAGGTGGAAGTACTGACAGATTTCCTCTTCTTTGGCTCTGTACAATCACTGCAATTGTGATGGCGACCATGAAATCAAAAAATGGTTGCTTCTTGGCAGGAAAGCAGTGACAACCCTAGACTGTGTGGAAAAGCAGCGACAAGTTACTCTGCTGACAAAGGTCTGTTTAGTCATGGCTATGGTCTTCCTAGTATTCATAAACAGCTGTGATAGCTGCTGCCCCAAGGAAGCAGAGCACCAAAGAATTGTTGCCTTCAAGTTGCGGTGCTAGTGAAGACTCCTGAAAGTCCCTTGGACAGCATGGAGATCTAACCAGTCAATCTTAATGGAGATAAATCCTGAATACTTGGTAGAAGGACTGATGCTGAAGCTGAAGTTCCCCTGTATTGGTCATGTGATGTGAACAGCTGACTCCCTGGAAATGTCCCTGATACTGGGCAAGACTGAGGGCAGGAGGAGCAGAGGGTGACGGAGAGTTAGACAGCTGATGACATCACCAATGCAATGGACATGAACTTGGGCAAACTTGAGGAATTGGTGAGGGACAGTGAGGTCTGGCACGCTGCAGTCCATGGGGTTGCAGATACAACTGGGCATATGAACAACCGTCTCTTGAGATAAAGCTGTCCCTGGGAGAGTAGAAAATGCAAAGGTTTGTGAGAACAACGGAAGCGCCAAGCTGTCCCATAGAGACATAGGAGGTGGGTAGAACCTGGCCACCTGGATGAGTGCCTGCTTGAATGGTGGGCCTTCTGGTCACCTTGTAGAGTCCACTTCTCACACAGCCCTG
>NW_011375826.1:0-784 GCF_000754665.1 Bison bison bison
TATGATGTGATTGATATTAACTACATCACAGAGATTAAAGAAATAAGTAATAGAGAGACCATAAAATTGTAGAGTCATTATGGTTTCTGCCTTGACTCAAGTGCTCCAGGAAGCATGAAGTAACTAAAGAAGGCAATGGAAAGAGTATAATTCAGGAGAAATAAAATTTGCCTTCATAATGAAGCATACACTTTACCTTGGTCACATTCTCTCTGCCACATACACACCCTTCACTTATATACTCTGTGTTTTTATCAGTTCACAGTGGCACTGGGAGGAGTTTCTACAGGAGTTCCTATACACCTTGAGTTTCTAGGTTGGGGTTGGAGGCTGGTGGTAGGAAAAAAAAAATCCTAGAAGGAAACAAAATCTAAACACTCCCCTAACACTTCAAACATCTGTTCAACCTGTATGATTTCCCTCGAAAAATCGGTGGTACAACCTTTCCTCAAGCCAGTTTATGGATAAGATAGGGATTCTGAAATGGGGTAAAAAGAGATGGCTATGCAGGTGTACATTTAGGTATATATAGAGTCAGTCTTCTGGGGATAAATGGGGTATTAGAAATTAAGGAACAGATGAACCTTGTGAAATGGATGAAAGACACAGTCCCAGAGCAACCTCTGGGTTTAAGAAGGCAGACAGGACCATGTGTGAAGGAAGGTCTGACTCTTAGGGTAACTAGAGAAGGAGAACAAAAGTAAGAGCTCTAGGTCATGAACTGGGGAATTTCAAATGGGTTTGACAATAATAGGATGGTTGGTGATAAGTATAAATACAGCAA
>NW_011375827.1:0-582 GCF_000754665.1 Bison bison bison
AGGCAAATGCTAACAGCTATAAAAAGGGAAATCAACAGGAAGACAATAATAGTGGGGGACTTTAACACCCCACTCACATGAATGGACAGCTCATTCAGACAGAAAATTAATAAAAATCACAAGCCTTAAATGACCAGATGGCTGTAATTGCTATCTATAGGACATGCCATCTAAAATCATCAGAATACACATTTTTCTCAAGTGCACATGAAATATTTTCTAGCATAGATCACATCTCACATCACAAATCAAGCCTTGGTAATTTTTTCTCTATTTTTATTGCTTAAGCTTTCTCATTGTTTTTTTTAAAAAATCCATTTCTATATATCCTTCTGTTTCCAAGTGCCAAAAAAAATTAAAGTTTTGCTTTTTGTATGTGCATTCTTAAATCAATAGGAAATGATATTTTTGCTTGCTATAAAGTAGGAATCTATCTTTTGCCACCATGATACCATGATAATTAGTTGTCCCAGTCCCATTATTGAGTAGTTCTTATATCAGAATATTAACTAAAAGTTTAAAATTTTTTTAATATTTTCCAAAATTCTCATGGCTGAAGAAGTATAAAAGAAATTTAAGTTC
>NW_011375828.1:0-909 GCF_000754665.1 Bison bison bison
TATCAAATTGCCAACGTCCACTGGATCACTGAAAAAGCAAGGGAATTCCAGAAAAACATCTACATCTGCTTCATTGACTACACTAAAGCACTTGATTGTGTAGATCACAACAAACTGTGGAAAATTCTTGAAGAGATGGGAATACCAGACCACCTTACCTTCCTCCTGAGAAAACTATGCATGTGAAGAGGTAACAGTTAGATCCGTACACGGACAACTGACTGGCTCAAAATTGGAAAAAGAGTACTTCAAGGGTGTATATTGTCATCCCGTTTATTTAACTTAAATGCAGAGTACATCATGCAAAATGCCTGACTGGATGAAGCTCAAGCTGGCATCCAGATTGCCAGGAGAAATACCAATAATCTCAGCTATGCCTCAGATGACACCACCTTAATGGCAGAAAGTAAAGAGGAACTAAAGGGCCTCTTGGTGAAGGTGGAAGAAGAGACTGAAAAAGCTCGCTTAAAACTCAACATTCAAAAAATGGAGATCATGGTATCTGGTCCCATCACTTCACGGCAAATAAATGGGGAAAAACTGGAAACAGTGACAGACTTCGTTTTCTTGAGCTCTAAAATCACTGTGGATGGTCACTGAAGCCATGAAATTAAAAGACGCTTGCTCCTTAGAAGAAAAGCTATGACAAACCTCAACAGCATATTAAAAAGCAGAGACATCACTTTGCCAACAAAGCTCCACCTAGCCAAAGCTATGACTTTTCCAGTAGTCATGTATGATTTGAGAGTTGGATAGTAAAGAAGAGTCAGGCTGAGTTCCAAAGAATTGATATTTTTGAACTATAGTAATGGAGAAGACTCTTGAAAGTACCTTCGACTGCAAGATCAAAACAGTCAATCCTAAAAGAAATCGACCCTGAATATTCATTCAAAGGACTGATGCTGAAGC
>NW_011375829.1:0-983 GCF_000754665.1 Bison bison bison
ACTCTATCCAGCATGATGTGACGTGGATGCTGGGCCAGTGACTCCCATGTGCTGCTTTCCAACTCCCCCTTTTCACACGGGAACTGTTTTTTTTACCCCTTTACTATACCTCTGCTTTTTCTTTGCCAAAGTGAGTGTTATGGCCAGGGTTCCCGGGAACACAAGAAGCTACACTCTGACCAAACTGAATCCCTTTGGGGAGGAAGAACATAGATTTTCAGGAGGACAGAGCATTTCAGGAGGCACATGCAAGGGAAGGAGGGAGGGTATAAATATAGTGACTTGGCCAGCACCTAGTCCTCCTATTCTCTGCAGTTTCCCTTCAGGCAGCCTCACTTGCCCTACATTGAACAAGTGCTTTGGGAATATGGCTCTGCCCAGGGTTGGAGAGCCATTGAGAGCCACTTACACAAAGCAGCATGGTGGATATGGGACCAACACAGGCCACTGTGCCTGACTGTACCAAGGGCTTTCTGGGAAAGATGCTTCTGTGCTCTTCTGACAAAGCTTCTAGAAGCAACTCTCTCTTATGCTCCCCTGGAAGAGGGCAGGAGGGAGGGTGTAGCTCCTGGACTTGCTGAGGGCTACCCGTGTGCCCACAAGGGGGAGCTGGCCTCAGGATGAAGCCAATGCTTCAGAAGGCCAGAGAGGCAGGAGGCAGAAAACTGCATCTCTGGGGACACTACTGAAGTCTGCCCAAGTGCTGGACGTGCACTTATAGGACTCAGTCAGTTCCCCTTTATCATTTCCTGTGACTTGCGACTCAGTATATCCTAAGCACTAGCTTGGCCCCTCTGCCCTTTATGAGGTTTGCATTACGCCCTGGGGGACAGCTTATCTCTAGCAACAAAGCCTGGGGCCTGTGGAACCTGACTCAGCCTTGTGTCATCTTTCTTTATCCACAGACTAGTTTATCTAAAGAAAATTCCAGCATCCCTCGGCTGTCTGTACAACATGATCCAGCAAACACACTGAATGCGGAT
>NW_011375830.1:0-1088 GCF_000754665.1 Bison bison bison
AGAAAGAAAGAAATCTTGTCACTTGTGACAAGATGGATGAATCTTGAAGGCATTATGCTACATGAGATTAGTCAGAGACAGAAAGATAATTACTGTTTGGTATCACTTACATGTGACAGTGGAAAAAGCCAGATTCATGAAAACTGATAGTAGAATGGTGGTTACCAGAGTTTGGGGTATGGGGGATTTGGGTTAATGTTGTGTAAGAGTATGAACGTGGAACAAATAGATAAATAAATCCTGGAGTTTTAGTAATACATGTCATATATTTTCAACTTATACAATACCTTATGCCACTTATATCTCAGAAAAATAATTTTTTAAAGGACAAGTAAATTCTCAGTGACTTACACACTAATTTAAATAAGTTAACTCAAGTCAATGTCTTTAATTATTTATATAAGATTGTCCTAGTCAGTTCAGTTCAGTCTCTTAGTCATGTCCAACTCTTTGTGACCCCATGAACTGCATCACTCCAGGCTTCCCTGTCCATCACCAACTCCCCAATATTGCTCAAATTCATGTCCATTGAGTCGGTAATGCCATCCAACTGTCTTAACCTCTACTGTCCCCTTCTCTTCCTTCTTCTATCCCAGTCAAGAAAATGGAAATGAAGATGTGGTTATGAGTTAAAATAAAGGGTGTTCAAGATAAAAGTTTTGACTTTTGTTTCTTATGATTATCTTAATTATGTTATTTGATATAATTTGTATAAAAGTACAAATATTTGCACTAAATTTAGCATACTTCTGAGAGGAAAAAGAAGTAAGCCATAGACAACATAGCAGGCAAGGAAGAAAATGTTTCACAGTTTAGGGAGATGCATGAATACAATCAAGACATATTGTTTTAAATAAGTATTTTATTAAAACATAATAAGTGTGCAAAAAAGAGCATACACCATAAGTGTACAGCTTCATGAAAATTCACCAAGTCCTTGTAATTACCATTTAGGTCAAGAGCTAAAGCCTTGACAGCACCTCAGAATCACCCTCTCATATCCTATCCAATCATTACCTATACCCTTGTTCTCTAAGTTAAATATCATCTTGATTTCTAACACCACAAATGAGTTTTGCCTGCTGGTG
>NW_011375831.1:0-1130 GCF_000754665.1 Bison bison bison
CACCTACCAGCTCAGGAACACCGAGGATCGCCAGCAACCCCCCAGGAGCCAGGGGAGGGGGACACGGAGTGGGGCCTCCTCTGGAGCCTCCAGAAGGCGCTGACCCTGCCAGTGCCCGGGTCGGGGACTTCTAGTCTCCGGAACGAGGGACTAAATAGACTTCTGTTTTCAGCCATCCACTTGGTGGCAATTGGTTACAGCAGCCTCAGAAAACTGACCTAGCCCTTTAAAGAGAACCGTGGTCCAGTCAGTGAAAAGACGAGGCAAACCCTCAACCCGCGCTAGCTCTCTTTGCCATCCCGGGATGTTGTAACAGGTAACGTTGGAGCTGCGGGTTGGTGTTCAGCTTCAGTCAGCGTCCCGGTGTGTTCGCTGAAGAACGTCCTGGTGCAGGTTCAACACTGTGCCCTAGTTTGGGTTTTCACTGTTTTTTTTGTGTGTGTGTGTGGCTGCGCTGGGTCTTCCTCTCAGCGTGTGGGCTTCTCTGTTAATCCCTGTGGCACATGGGCTTAGTTGGCCCATGGCATGTGGGATCTTATTTCCCCCGCCAGGGATCAAACCCACGTCCCTTGCATTGGAAGTCGAATTCTTCATCACCGGACCACCAGGGAAGTCCCTGGCTTTTCACTCTTGAGTTTTTCTTTTATTTTCTGCGTGTAGTAGACATTGTCGGCGCCCCACCCGTGAGCCCTTGGCATTCCTCATTTCTGTGCAGTCTGACTCACGGCTGGCTTGTAACTGTGGTAGCTGCAGCTCTTTCTGGGCGCTCTCTCTGGCTGCTGGCACGTGGTTTGCATGTGGGACAGAGGGGAGCCTCCCAGGAATGGGCTTCCTCCAATGACTGATGCAACAGTGACTCAGTCGCCCAGCTGCTCATCCCCCAGCTGGGACGGATCTGGGATGGGCCCGTGGACTGAGCCCCAGTTGCCCGTAGCAGGAAGCTTCTTGGTTCCACACAGTATTGGTTCCCATAATGAATGACCACAGGCTTGTTGACTTAAAAGCAACAGACACAGCTCTCCCACAGTGTGTGGTGACTGCCAGGATCCTCGGCTTGTGGCTGCATTGCTTCAGTCTCTGCCTCTGCCAACACACGGCCTTCTCTTCTGTAGTCAAATCTCCATATGCCT
>NW_011375832.1:0-747 GCF_000754665.1 Bison bison bison
ATATATATATATTGCATTAATAGGTTAAAAACTGATGGGTCTAAAATATACACAATTTGAAAAGAACCAAAGTTTAATTATACTAAGGTTTTTTACATTTCATAAATTAAGATGCAAATGAGAATAATTCTTAGGTAAGTCTTTCTTATTGTTGTTATTTAATCACTAAGTCATTTCTGACTCTTTTGTGACCCCATGGACTTTAGCTCACTAGGCTCCTCTGTGCATGGGATTCCCCATGCAAGAATACTGGAGTGGGTTGACATTTCTTCTCTTAGGTGTCTTCCCAACCCAGGGATCAAAACTGCATCTCCTGTGCTGGCAGGTGCATTCTTTTACCACTGAGCCACCAGAGAAGCCCAAGTCTTTCTTACTTTGTGTCAGATTTGCCGTATTTTAAGTGATACTAATTTGTCCTACTCTTGCCTTCTGAAGTCATACAGGAAAAATCTACCTGGTTTTCAATTATCTGAAAGAGTTTTACTAGTAAAAAGATTATCTTTCTTTTAAGGTTAATATTATTAGTTTTCTCATAACATTTCAAGATCCCTTGAACACTCTGATTATGATTTTCTGTAAAGTCTCCCATTTACTAATAGATTCATTGACTAACTAATTTATTTATTCAATCTGTAATTATTACATACCTAGACTCTGCCAGGCCCCATGGCTTGTGCTGAGAAGCCACTGAAAATAGCTGATCACTAACTTAAAAAAGAAAAAAAAAAAAAAAAAAAAAAAAAAAAA
>NW_011375833.1:0-1077 GCF_000754665.1 Bison bison bison
GCCTTTCCCTTCTCCAGGGGATCTTCCCAACCCAGGTATTGAACCCAGGTCTCCCACATTGCAGGCAGATTCTTTACCAGCTGAGCCACAGGGAAGCTCAAGAATACTGGAGTGGGTAGCCTATCCCTTCTCCAGGGGAATCTTCCCAACCCAGGAATCAAATTGGTGTATCCTGCATTGCAGGCAGATTCTTTACTAACTGAGCTATCAGGAAAGCCCATGAATGCAAGGGTCATCCCTCAGAAGGGTACAAAAATTACTGCTCCTACATGATCCAGAGCCAATTCCAAAAATATCCCCTCAAAAGAAAGACTTAGTTCTCCTGAGAGCTGACAATAGTAAAACACTAGCAGCAAATGAAGTTTACCTCAAATTTCTACCTGGCTGTATTTTTCAAGCCCTCAACCTTAAGGTTGCCAAGAAAGTTCTCAGGGCACAATATGAGACAAACAAGAAGATAATAACAATGTCTGGAGATAAAGAAGATTAATGACCAGTGGGTATCCAAAGGGAAATTCTCAAGTCACAATTCAAGGATCTAATTCTGTTTTACTATTTTTTTTTTTTTTTCCTGCCAAATCGAATTTAGAAGGGAAGGGACAAAGTGACATTTTAACTTCCTGTCTTGACTAGACACCATAGAAACAAATCAAGGACCACTGACTTTAGAGAGTATTCTCACTTCTACCAGTTTTCCCAGGATTCTGAATGCAGAGAGAGTGGAATGTCCTGATGGGTCTTCTGGTCACCAGAAACTATAGAGGAGGGAGAATAATTTTCTCTCTACTTTTTATGGTGAGTTCTCAGTTAAGACCCCTTTTTCCTTAGGGCATATCTTAAATGGATAAGCCTAAATTGAAAACTCTCAATGTGTCTACTGTAATTCAAGATTATCTTTGGTAGGACTAAACTGCTTGTTCAGTCTTAAAACTGTATTCACCTGTCACCTCACATTGGACCTAATCCAGTTTAAGTGGGACTCAGTCCAAACCTGAACCAAATCTGTTTCTAACTGAGACCTAGTCTGACTCCAGTGGTTTCCAGACTCCATCTGGGAAAAAAAAAAAAAAAAAAAAG
>NW_011375834.1:0-1040 GCF_000754665.1 Bison bison bison
CAGTATTTGTTTTCTTATGACTGGCTTATTTCACACAACATGATGTTCTCAAGGTTCATTCGTGTTGCAGCATGTGTCAGAATTTTCTTCCTTTTAGAGGCTGAATAATATTCTATTGTATGAATATCCCACTTTTTGCTTATCCATTCATTTATTGACGGACACTTGGATTGCTTCCACCTTTTGGCTTTTGTGACTAATGCTGCAATGAACATGGGCATGCAAAGTCTATTTCATACTATGCTTTCAATTATTCTGGATATTTTTCCAGAAGTGGAATTGTTGGATCATATGGTAATTGTTTTTTTTTTAAATTTGTGGGGAACTGCCATATATTTTTTTCCATAGCAGCTGCACCATTTTATATTCCTACCAAGAGTGCACAACGGTTCTAATTTTCTCATCTGAACCAACACTTCTTCTCTTTTTTTATAGTAACCATCCTAATGAGTGTGAGGCCCAGAGAATTGTCATTCTTGATCTGTATGGCAGTTCCCTGGAAACCTTCATTTACAGGGCTTGTCTTTATTTGACCTGATACAGAGCTCTCTCTGAATCACATCTGCTGAGGTGGTGATAACAGCTGGAATCAACAAGAAGTTGACCAAAAAATCATGAAACACTGGATATGAGATGTCCAGAGGGACCTTTGAAAAACTTTGACATATTTCTGGGAATCCAGAAGGCCAAATGCACGTGCAACTGCAGGACTGAAAGCATGCCCAGGAAAGAGCTAAGGAGACTGTATGCTTTCACCTCTGGGTGATTTGTTTTTTATTGGAGTATAGCTGATTTACAATGTGTATTAGTGTCAGGTGTACAGCAAAGTGAGTCAGTTATCCATATATATATATATATATATATTTCCACTCATTTTCAAATTGTTTTCCCATACTTGTTATTACAGAACATTGAGTAGAATTCCATGTGCTGTACAGTAGGTCCTTATTAGTTATCTATTTTACCAGCAAATTTGGAAAACTCAGCAGTGGCCACAGGACTGGAAAAGGTCAGTTTTCGTTCCAATCCCAAAGAAAGGC
>NW_011375835.1:0-952 GCF_000754665.1 Bison bison bison
AAGAGGTGGCAGGAATACAACAGAAGAACTATACAAAAAAGAATCTTCATGACCCAGGTAATCACGATGGTGTGATCACTCACCTAGAGCCAGACATCCTGGAATGTGAAGTCAAGGGGGCCTTAGGAAGCATCACTATGAACAAAGCTAGTGGAGGCAATGGAATTCCAGTTGAGCTATTTCAAATCCTGAAAGATGATGCTGTGAAAGTGCTGCACTCAATATGACAGCAAATTTGGAAAACTCAGTAGTGGCCACAGGACTGGAAGGGTTAGTTTTCATTCCAATCCCAAAGAAAGGCAATGCCAAAAGTGCTCAAACTACTGCACAATTGCACTCATCTCACATGTTAGCAAAGTAATGCTCAAAGTTCTCCAAGCCAGGCTTCAACAATACATGAACAATGAAATTCCAGATGTTCAAGCTAGATTTAGAAAAGGCAGAGGAACCAGAAATCAAATTCCCAACATCAGCTGGATCACGGAAAAAGCAAGAGAGTTCCAAAAAAACATCTATTTCTGCTTTATTGACTATGCCAAAGCCTTAGACTGTGTGGATCACAGCAAACTGTGGAAAATTCTTCAAGAGATGGAAATACCAGACCACCTGATCTGCCTCCTGATAAATCTGTATGCAGGTCAAGAAGCAACAGTTAGAATTGGATATGGAAAAACAGACTGTTTCCAAATCGGGAAAGGAGTACGTCAAGGCTGTATATTGCCACCCTGCTTATTTAACGTATATGCAGAGTACATAATGAGAAATGCCAGACGGGATGAAGCACAAGCTGGGATCAAGATGAGGTGGATGAAACTGGAGCCTATTATACAGAGTGAAGTAAGCCAGAAGGACAAACGCCAATACAGTATACTAACGCATATATATGGAATTTAGAAAGATGGTAACGATAACCCTGTATACGAGACAGCAAAAGAGACACTGATGTATAGAA
>NW_011375836.1:0-929 GCF_000754665.1 Bison bison bison
GAATGGACTGGTTGGCTCTCTTTGCAGTCCAAGGGACTCTCAAGAGTCTTCTCCAACACCACAGTTCAATTGAGACTGTTGTCTATAAGCTCTCTATAAGACTATTGTCAAGACACCCTCATCACATCAACATAGCTTCTAGTATCAGGTTATGAGTTTTCTCATGAAGGCTAAATGGAAACATCTGACAAAAGCCTCACCACAATGAATACATTTGTAAAGTCTCTTGCGTATGGATCCCTTGATGTCTTTTTAGGCCTGAATGCTACCTGATGCATTTGCCCCACTTATTACATTTCCTTTCTCTGGATTATGAATTCCCTGATGATGTGACTAATGAGACTTGTATTGAAAGCACTGATCACATATATTACATTTACATCCTTTCTCTCATGTACAGGTTACCCTTAAGATTTACTGCACTCTAAATGTATGGCTTCTTTCCAATATGATTTTTTTCATGATTTGTAAGGTTTGAATGTCTTCTAAAACATTTGCCACAATCACTACATGGGTAAGATCTCAGAATTCATTACGTGACGGTTAGTTAGTTCTGAACTCAGAATCCAAAGCTTTGCTACACCCACTGGATTTGTGCAGTTTTCCTACAGTTTGACTTTTCTGAAGGTCAAAAGGATGGTATACTTTACTGCATTTATTACATTTGTAAGGTTTCACTCCAGTATGGATTCACTGATTATCTGCAAAACGATTCCTGTGACTGAAGGCTTTGACATATAAATTACATTTATATCGTTTTCCCTAATGGTCAGTTACAGATGAATGTGCAATGAAAGCTCTGCCACACTAATTACATTTGTATGATTTCTCTCTAGTATGAGTTCTCTGATGAACTACAAGCCAGAAATCCGACTAAAGGCTTTGTCACACACATTACATTTGTAAGGTTTCTCTCCAGTATGAATTCT
>NW_011375836.1:4518-5431 GCF_000754665.1 Bison bison bison
TAGGCTCCAGTTTCATCCACCTCATTAGAACTGATTCAAATGTATTCTTTTTAATGGCTGAGTAATACTCCATTGTGTATATGTACCAAAGCTTTCTTATCCATTCATCTGCTGATGGGCATCTAGGTTGCTTCCATGTCCTGGCTATTATAAACTGCTGCGATGAACATTGGGGTACACGTCTCTTTCCCTTCTGGTTTCCTCAGTGTGTATGCCCAGCAGTGGGATTGCTGGATCATAAGGCAGTTCTATTTCCAGTTTTTTAAGGAATCTCCACACTGTTCTCCATAGTGGCTGTACTAGTTTGCATTCCCACCAACAGTGTAACAGGGCTCCCTTTTCTCCACACCCTCTCCAGCATTTATTATTTATAGACTTTTGGATCGCAGCCATTCTGACTGGTGTGAAATGGTACCTCATAGTGGTTTTGATTTGCATTTCTCTGATAATGAGTGATGTTGAGCATCTTTTCATGTGTTTGTTAGCTATCTGTATGTCTTCTTTGGAGAAATGTCTGTTTAGTTCTTTGGCCCATTTTTTGATTGGGTCATTTATTTTTCTGGAGTTGAGCTGTAGGAGTTGCCTGTATATTTTTGAGATTAGTTGTTTGTCAGTTGCTTCATTTGCTATTATTTTCTCCCATTCTGAAGGCTGTCTTTTCACCTTGCTAATAGTTTCCTTTGATGTGCAGAAGCTTTTAAGTTTAATTAGGTCCCATTTGTTTATTTTTGCTTTTATTTCCAATATTCTGGGAGGTGGGTCATAGAGGATCCTGATGTGATGTATGTCAGAGAGTGTTTTGCCTATGTTCTCCTCTAGGAGTTTTATAGTTTCCGGTCTTACTTTTAGATCTTTAATCCATTTTGAATTTATTTTTGTATATGGTGTTAGAAAGTGTTCTAGTTTCATTCTT
>NW_011375836.1:9279-10080 GCF_000754665.1 Bison bison bison
ATTCTATCTTCTAATTCACTAATCCTATCTTCTGCCTCTGTTATTCTTACTTATTTGTTGCCTCCTAGTAGTGTTTTTAATTTTCATTTATTGTCATTATTCTATTATTATATTGATTCTTTTTTATTTCTTCTAGGTCCTTGTTAAACCTTTCTTGCATCTTCTCAATCCTTGTCTCCAGGCTATTTATCTGTGATTCCATTTTAATTTCAAGATTTTGGATCAATTTCACTATCATTATTCGAAATTCTTTATCAGGTAGATTCCCTATCTCTTCCTCTTTTGTTTGGTTTGGTGTGCATTTATCCTGTTCCTTTATCTGCTGGGTATTCCTCTGTCTCTTCATCTTGTTTAAATTGCTGAGTTTGGGGTGTCCTTTCTGTATTCTGGCAGTTTGTGGAGTTCTCTTTATTGTGGCATTTCCTCGCTGTGTGTGGGTTTTACAGGTGGCTTGTCAAGGTTTCCTGGTTAGGTAAGCTTGTGTCGGTGTTCTGGTGGGTGGAGCTGTATTTCTTCCCTCTGGAGTGCAATGAAATGTCCAGTAATGAGTTATGAGATGTCTATGGTTTTGGGTTGACTTTGGGCAGCCTGTATCTTGAAGCTCAGGGCTGTGTTCCTTTGTTGCTGAAGAATTTGCTTGGTATGTCTTGCCCTGGAACTTGTTGGCCCTTGTGTGGTGCTTGGTTTCAGTGTCGGTATGGAGGCGTTTGATGAGCTCCTGTCAATTAATGTTCCTTGGAGTCAGGAGTTCCCTGGAGTCAGGGTTTGGACTTAAGCCTCCTGCTTCCAGTTATTGGTCTT
>NW_011375837.1:0-923 GCF_000754665.1 Bison bison bison
GGAAATGGCAACCCACTCCAGTATCCTTGCCTGGAAAATCTCATGGACAGAGGAGCCTGGTGGGCTGCAGTCCATGGGGTAGCAAAGAGTCGGGCACAACTAAGCAACTAACACTTACTTAATGTGGAAGAATTTCCCATAATAATAGCCAGTTTTGAAAGAATTTTCCCTTGAAACTTCCAAATCTATTTAGCATTTCTCTGTACCCTACTGCATGTTTGGCATACACTTGAAATAGTAGCAGCCTCAGTTCAAGTTCAAGGATTGACATATTCCATGCATTGAAATCCCACATACCAGGATGAAGCCTATATGAAGAGTCCTAACCGAATGACATTATCTTGATGAATTATCAGGGTAGGTCAAATGTCTGGACTTTAATTTTGTAGGCCCTGAAATCTGATTTTATCTTTTATTAGCCCATTTGAAATGGAATGAGTTCATCTCTGAAGGGCAAAGTCACATTAAACAAATTCGCAGATACTTATAAAACCAGAGGCCAGTGTGTTAATTTGTAATGACTCATATTTATCAATAAAACATCGTTTGCTAAGCTTCTACCACTAACGACACAAACAGCCCTTGTATGAACATATTCTTTTGTTGATGTCTTACTATGAGGCTACATTCAAATCCTGCCCACCCATGAATTACTGTTTTACCTTCAGGTGGCTTTGCATGCCATATCTCCTTTATTCAAAGACACCTATCATTGAAATGTACTACCGATTTAATAAGAGCACAAGGCAAATAAAAGAAATGCTCTGTTGAATGTACACTTTAAATTGATTGCATGTGGCATGCAGGCATTAGGGATACATTATTTGTACTTCACCCTGGGTAGAGAATCATGGGTTACATTTCCTGACTACACACTATGCACCAAACATTTTGCTAGGCTCTAAGGCTACAATGGCACCCCA
>NW_011375838.1:0-835 GCF_000754665.1 Bison bison bison
CCAACCCACCAAGTTATGGCTTGGAACTTGAAGCCTGGAGATGAATTCTCCCCAACTTGGGACAAAGATGCAAATATTATTAGAGCTGATTATGAAGTTATCCAATCTGCTTTTAAAGTATGGTCCCGACACTTCCACTTGCAGCTTCTTGCAGTAGTGCCCTGCACAGAGGGTGACATACTACAAGAAGACATAATCTGTTTTACTTGTTCTATGTTTATTTGCCATCCATTTCATTGAGTGACCCCATTGTTTGTGGATTATAGGGAAGGGAAGAAGTCAGTTGGTTTTTATTGGTCCCTCCAGAAATTTAAACAGCTTCAAACTGTCCTCCCCCAGTCTATGCCTCTTTTGGCCAAGCGTGCCTTTGATTTTACAATCTCATCACAACCCTCAGTGCCACGGCTTTTCAAGCACAGCTCACGTTATCTGGATCTTTTCACTTTTCACTTGATCTTTCCCAAGGCAATGTTGCCAAGTGGAAACTGGAACCATGTTTACCATAATCTGAAGTGAGATGGTGAGTTGGCCATTATGTAGTTCATACAATCCTTCTGAATGGCCTGAACTATCCAGATCATTTGTCTATACTGAAAAATAAATAGTGTAGTTGCCAAATCATTTCACTTCAAGTAGTGGAGGTATAACTATCATCTTGCTAATATCTCTGAAATGTATATCTATAATAATGCTCTATTATCCTGAGTGAGACCAATATCTCTCAAAGTGATAAGCTTTGAGACTGTTATCCTGGGAAAGTTCAATGCAAAACTCAGAGCCCACATCTCCATCTCCATTCCAATTGCTCTAGCCCAATGCACCAAACACTCCCCTT
>NW_011375839.1:0-1081 GCF_000754665.1 Bison bison bison
GAAAGTGAAGTCGCTCAGTCGTGTCCGACCCTCAGCGACCCCATGGACTGCAGCCTACCAGGCTCTTCCATCCATGGTATTTTCCAGGCAAGGCAAGAGTACTGGAGTGGGGTGCCATTGCCTTCTTCACCCACCACCTCTAGAAACCACCATTTCTACTCTCTACTTCCAAAGGTTTGACTATTTTAGTAACTTCATATATGTGGAATCACTCAGTGTTTGTCTTTCTGTGACCAGTTTATTTCTCTTATCATACTGTACTCCAAGTTCATCCATGTTGCCACAAATAACAGAATTATCTCCCTTTATGAGGCTGAATAATATCCCACTGAATGTGTATACTACATTCCGTTTATCTGTTGATGGACATTTAGGTTGCTTGCTATTGTGAATAATGCTGCAATGAACATGAGAGTGCAGAAATCCATCTGAGATCCTGATTTCAATTTTTGGAAGCCTACACTTAGAAATAGGATTGCTGAATCTCATGGTAGTACTATTTTTCTTTGTTGAGAAAACTCTGTATTTATAGTTTTCCATACTGGTTGCACCACTTTACATTCCAACCAACCGTGTATAAGGCTTCCACTTTCTCCATATCATTACCAACATTTTTTCCCTTATAACAGTCATGCTTCTACTAAAGGAGGCTTTTAAAAAAATGTGGCTGTGCTAGGTCTTTGTTGCTGTGTGGGCTTTTCTCTAGTTGCAGAGAGCGGGGTCACTCTAGTTGCAGTGCACAGGCTTCTCATTGTGGTGACTTCTCTTGATGCACAGCATGGACTCCATCCAGTAGTCACAGCTCCCAGGTTCTAGAGCACAGGTTCAATAGTTGTGGCGTATAGGCTTAGTCATTTTATGCCATGTAGAATCCTCCCAGATCAGGGATTAAACCTGTGTCTTTTGCATAGACACGCAAATTCTTTACCATAGAACCACTAGAGAAGCCCTCAAGGAGGGTTTTGATTCCCTGAAGTATAGAGGAACAGTGACAGACAGGAAATGGGAGGGAGCCAGGCAAATGACACTGATGCCGGGAAAGATTGAAGGCAGGAGGAGAAGTGGGCAACAGAGGTGAGAT
>NW_011375840.1:0-831 GCF_000754665.1 Bison bison bison
TTGGACTACAAGGAGATCCAACCAGTCCGTCCTAAAGGAGATCAGTCCTGGGTGTTCTTTGGAAGGACTGATGTTGAAGCTGAAACTCCAATACTTTGGCCTCCTGATGTGGAGAGCTAACTCATTGGAAAAGACCCTCATACTGGCAAAAATTGAGGGCAGGAGGAGAAGGGGATGACCAGGATGAGATGGTTGGATGGCATCACTGACACAATGGACGTGGGTTTGTGTGGACTCTGGGAGTCGGTGATGGACAGGGAGGCCTGCTGTGCTGGGGTTCATGGCGTCACAAAGGATCAGACATGACAGAGCGACTGAACTAAACTGAACTGAATTGGTTATATTGATATGAAAGACTGTTATCATTCATTAAGTTTTACATTCTCAGCCTAATTTGCAAACTTTGTATTATTTGAAGTAAAGAATGTCCTCTGTGGCTGCTAAAAGTCATCTTCATCTTTTAGAAGAGGAACTGAAAGTCTGGAACAGCAACACTCAGGAGCCCCAGATTGTGTGAGAATAGTGCTTCCTGCTGCTCCCAGGCCCTCCTCTTCATCAGCTCTGAGTACTGGCCCTCAGCTGCTCTGAGCACTTGCTGCCTCCTTCCTCCTCTTCCTGACTCGATGTCCTCTTCCCTGCTCCCAGGAGGGCAGTCACCATTCGTGCCTGACTGTTCTGGAATGCACATCATCAAGCACATTGTCACATGTGTGTGCGGTCAGCACACTTTGGTGACAGAATAAAGAAACTGTGAATTAACCCATGTTCAGTATTATGCCACTGTTATCTGTAGACCATCAGAAAATGAGAACTATGGTCCAGTAAATCATT
>NW_011375841.1:0-1079 GCF_000754665.1 Bison bison bison
GCATAACCCAGCCAACAACTACTGTGGGCTGGGCTAAGGACACGGACCACATCTTGGTAGCTGTGTGACTTTCGGCTAGTTACTTAACCTCTCTGTGCCTATGTGTCCTCATAAATACAAGGAGAATTGCAATAGTACCTACCTCGTGGAGTTATGGGAACAAAATGAATCTGTATTTCTAAACACTTAAGAGGATACCTAGCATATATGTTAGCTCCTAATTTGTCATCTTGGACTCTCATAGTAAGGCCACAGAAATTACCCCTCTCTTTTTTTAAATGGCATTTCCCATTTAGAGCTGCTGGGTTTTGTCTTTGGGCTTTGTCCCTGGTTTCATAAACTGTGTCTGGTGGTTGCTAGGTGCTCTGTGCTCCTAGTTTTCTTCAAAGCCCTGCTGTTGGCGTAGTTGCTGCCATGCTCTGGGTTGAGACAGGCCTGGCAGCATATTATTTGAGTCCCAGTGTTGTCTGGGAACATATGAAAGTAGAAACTCCCTCCACCCACAGATAGAAAGCCATTCCGTCTGGTGTAAATATTTGACCCTGGAGCACAGTTTTAGGGCCCATGCATAAAATGCTGCTTCTGGGACATGAGCCAGGCTCCCACCGGGCAGGTGCTATGCACACTCAAGGATACAATGCTGCTTGATAATGACCAGTCAAAGTCCCCAGGGTTTCCCAAAGGCTGACCTGCTGCATAGAATTGTGCACAAAGTTCAGGGTGGCCTGAAATTTTCTTCTTGTGTCTGATTTGTATATTCTTACTGCTTTTTTTTCTTTTACAAAATTGAGATATTATTCACATACCATAACATTTACCCTTTTAGAATGCACAATACTGTGGTTTTTTTTAGCATATTCACAAAGCTTTGCAACAACTGTCACTGTCTAATTCTAGGACTTTCCATCACCCCTGAAAGAAACCCCATATCCATTACATTCTCATTCCCAGTTTCCCACCCCTACCCCCAACTCCTGACAACCACTGATTTGCTTTCTGTCTCTATGGATTTGCCTGTTCTTGACATTGCATATGAATGGAATCATAAAATATGTGGCATTTTGTGTCTGACTTCTTAC
>NW_011375842.1:0-569 GCF_000754665.1 Bison bison bison
TTCAGTATATAACACGTGTAATGATAATCAAGTTGATTGGTTGAACTCCATAGCTTTTTTTTTTTTTTTTCCTTCCTCTTCTTGTGGAGTAGTTCAGTCGGGGGTGGATTCTCCCCCATCTTTAACCCCCTCAAGAAGGCGTAGGTTGATACCATTTTTATTGTTCTGCTGGGGTGGGAAATAAACCATATGCTTTAGAATTTTGAATGGCTACACCAAAGGGAACATTGAAGCAGGCCCTCTTTCCCCTTTCCTACCAGACTTTGAGGTGGAGTTATTCTGCTATATGTTGTAGCAGACTCCAGGTTAGCTTAACGCTTAATGCCCCACCCCGGGAAGAGAGGTGGGTGGGGATGGGGGGAGCAATGTCAAGGGCTTCAGAGGAGCTCGGGCTGAGTGAAGTGTGGAGTGGGAAGCTTCTGTCTGAGACCCACCCCTCCCCTGGATACCAGGCAAAGGCAATGAGAGTTGGAACCAGCTGATGCCGCTGCTGCTGCTGCTGCTGCTTCCCATTTCCAGGGTGAAATTTTCACAGCAGCTAATTCTAAGGGGAGGGAAAAAAAAAAAAA
>NW_011375843.1:0-1066 GCF_000754665.1 Bison bison bison
AGGTTACCTTTTCACTCTATTTTTTTCCCCTTATGCTCAGCAGTTTATAAGGCTGATGTGCTCATAATTTATTTTACTTTTGTTACCTGTGCTTTTGATGTCATGTTGAAGTTTCATTATACAGTTTTTAATCTATTAACATTTCACTAAGCTTTTGTTTTTACTACTTTGAAATCGAGGGTACTTAAATGTTAAACTGACATGTCCAGTGTACTTTTCATCTCTATTGAAAAATCACAATAAGATTTTAGATTTTATGTGCAGTACAGGCTTTCAGAAATCCTTGGCCATGAACCCAGGCCTGTCTGGCCTACTCTAGCACAACTATGGCCTGCTTAATTAATGGCCACTCTGTGGTGACATCAATAATATGTGTTCTACAATTCAGTTACTTGAGCAATCAACAGGATTTTACTGAGATCAAGGGATCAAGGACTGATTAAATTTAAAGTATGAAAAATTAGAAAAAAACTGAATTAATATCACTTACAGATAGTTTATTCTTTGAATGTGCTGAAAGACAAGTCCTAAGTCTACTACAACAAAAGTGTTCATCAAGGTCACTATCCTAACCAATACACAGAAATCAATAGTCTTTCAATTGATAAATGAAAGCTAGGTTAAAAATTAAATAAACCTCTAATTTCTAAAGAAACAGATGTGAAACATACAGAAGTAAACTCAATATGAAATGCATAAACTATACTGAAGAAAGCTATAAAACTTAATTAAGACAGAAGAGAAGACATAAGTAAATAGAGAAGCATATTTTGCTTTTGGATTGGGAGATACAACATAGTAATAGTGCCAATTATTCCAAATTAAACTATAAATTTTATGCAATAGCACTTGAAATTTAAACAATTTCGGAACTTGACAAAATGAGAGTAAAACTTATGTGGAAATAAACATTAGAGCTTACACAGCAAAATTTTGAGAAAGGAGACTGACTGGGCCCATCAACTCTACTAGATATTAAAATTTATTACAAAGCTGCAATAATTAAGGCAGTATGTTAGTGGCTCAAGAATAGACTGACAGATTGTTCTAACTGAAAAGCGTACAG
>NW_011375844.1:0-1101 GCF_000754665.1 Bison bison bison
CCCAACCCGGGGATTCAACCCACATCTCTGTGTCTCCTGCATTGCAGGTGGATTCTTTACCACTGAACCACCTGGGAATCCCTGTTTTGTTTACCTGTTAGTTACTTCCACTAGACTAGGAGACCTGCAGGGCAGAGACTATTCTATTTACATTTGGATCTACAGTATATTGCATGATGCAATATGCGTTAGGAGTTCAGATATGAGTATTTAATTAGAAATTAACTAAATAATTATTCATATCTGCATACTAAACCATGTTTTTGTTCACTTATCTCTTTCTTGATCATAGTCCCATTCTACTAAATCCTTAAAAATATGCACCTTCATAAAAGCAAGCACTCTGAAAAAATATACTAGTAGTAACTGACATAGGTCAAATGAACATCTATAGATATAGTCTATATAAATAGTTTAGACTCTATATATAACTTTAAGCATGCTAAACTTTCTAATGAAGTGATGTCACCATTCCCATCCCTTGTTTAGGTGTGTGTAAATGTGGCAGGAGCCTCCATGATGGACCCCAACATTCTCCACCTCCTGATATTCTGACCCTTATGTCACCATCTTCCCTTGAGTGTGATCTGAACTCAGTGGCTTGCTTCTGAGGAACAGAAGTGATGGGATATCATTTCTGATAAGATAAGGTTGTATATAAATCTCTGATTTCCATCTTGGGTTTGATTGCAATGTGTATGCATTAAGAAGCTATGCTGTGAACAGTCCTATGGAACTGATATCTCTAGCCAACAGCCAGAGAGGCCCTGAGGCACATCAATAGTCACATGACTGAGCTTGGAAGTAGATCATCTCCTAGTGAAGCCTTGAGGTAACTGTAGCCTCAGCAGCCTTGTGAGTGATCTTGTGCCAGAGCCACTCAGTTAAGCTGTGCTAAAATTCCTGATCTACAAAAGCTGTTAAATAAAAATGTTTATTGTTGTTTTCAGCCTAAGTTTGGGAGTAATTTGTTATTCAATGGTATAACTAATATAGCAGGTGTGAAGTCTGAGGATCAACTCTCACAATCTGTTGCCATTCAGTCGCTACATTGTGTCTGACTCTTTGTGACCCAATGAACTGCAGCATGCCAGGCTTCCT
>NW_011375845.1:0-770 GCF_000754665.1 Bison bison bison
ACCAGCCTGAGCATGTTTGCTTCACATTTGTGTCCTGATTCACGCTGTCCCCTTTGTGCTATGTTTTCCACTCCTTTATGTTGTTACCTCCTACTGATACTTCAAAATTCAGCTCAGTGCCATCTTCTCCAGGAAACTGTTCCTTATCAGCTAGTATGGGCGAGGCTCTCTTTCTATCCCACTCCACTATCTGCCCAATCATTCTGTAAATGTGCACCATACTTATCTCCCATTATGGACTGTGATCTCTTTGAGAAAAAGAACTACTTTGTAATCCTTAGACCAGTCTATTGCTTCATAATTTATGAGTTCAGCTCAATCGCTCAGTTGTGTCCAAGTATTGCAACCCCATGGGCTGCAGCACACCAGGCCTCCCTCTAATATTTAGAGGAGAGTAAAGAGTAAGAATTATAAACTTGATAATCATCAATACTCAGTATATCAATCAATAATAGATGAAATATTCATTGATAGCAGTCAGGTAATAGAAGTGGGCTGAGAACAGAAAAGTAATTTCTACGGTGTCCTTTTATAAGACTTCATCTTTCCAATGATATATAATCATTCTTTTCTGTCCTATTCCACATTACCCTATGGGTCTACAAAGTTGCATACATTATTCCTGAGAGTGGATATTTGTTTCTCCACTAGATTATGAAATCATTAAATGCTGTGGGTTTTGTCAGCTGCTAAGCTGCTAAATCGCTTCAGTCGTGTCCGACTCTGTGCGACCCCATAGACGGCAGCCCACCAGGCTCCCCCATCCCTGG
>NW_011375846.1:0-965 GCF_000754665.1 Bison bison bison
AAAGTATAAGAATCCCATGTCTTGTATTCAAAGAAAATAAATCATTATCTTGAAGAGACAACTTCAATTCCATTTTCATTACAGCATTATTCACAGTAACCAAGAAAATGTGATACACACACACACAAATATTATTCATTCTTAAAAGGAAATCCTGCCATTTGCATCAACATGGATGAACCTGGAGGACATTACATTAAGTGAAATAAGTCAGACACACAAAGAATAATACACCATGATCTCACTTGTATGTGGAATCTTAAAAAATAATAATCACATAACTCTTAGTAAGAGACAGTAGAATGATGGTTACCAGAGACTGGGGGTGGGGAAAAAAGAGAGAGATTTATCAAAATATACAAACGTCAGTTATAAAATGAGAGAGTTCTTTAGACCAAACGTGCAAGCATGGTGACTATGGTTAACACTTGAAAACAGAAAGAAATCTGTGTCCTTATTTGTTATTATAAACACAGAATTGTTTTATCACAAAGAAAGAAATTGATATGTCTGAACGTTCTCTGAAATGTATATAATAGTGCATGTATTCAGTTGGCCAAAAGGTTCATAAGATATTACAGAAAAACCTGAATGAGCTTTTTGGCTAACCCAGTATAATATGCAAGAGTTAAATTGGGCTTAAAAGACAGGAAAACAACTGATTACTTCCTTTTTTCACCTTTCTTTCCTTCCTCCTTCTTTCCTTTACTTCCTTCCTTTATCTCTATTAAAGAGTAGTGACAAGCTACAAAGTTCATCATCAGTGCATAGTTAAAAGAAAATATCATTCTAAAATCTGTAAACAAAATTGGTTAATCTATCAGCTCAAGATATTGATCTGTAAGTCTCTACTATGTTACAATTTTCATTATAATACATTAGAATGGGTATGTTTTACCATTTAAAAGTAGTTTAATATTATAGTAAACTTTAAAATTGAATGAAACATTTTTAGAATCCCCAGG
>NW_011375847.1:0-1052 GCF_000754665.1 Bison bison bison
AAGAGTCGGACACGACTGAGCGACTTCACTTTCACTTTTCACTTTCATGCACTGGAGAAGGAAATGGCAACCCACTCCAGTGTTCTTGCCTGGAGAATCGCAGGGACGGCGGAGCCTGGTGGGCTGCCGTCTATGGGGTTGCACAGAGTCAGACACGACTGAAATGACTTAGCAGCATACCAGTCTTAGCCCTAAAAATGCAACTTTCCAATGACTATCATAAAATAACAGCTGAAATATCTCTAAACAAAAAATTTGAGAATATTAGTGAGGAAAATTTGTTTTTCTCTTTCTTCAAAATAAAAAGAGTCAAATGGTATATCTTTTTATTTTAACTATTACAACGACCACTACTATTTTTTAATTATTCCGCAGAAAATTTTTGCAAAACCTTGTTCGTGAAAGCTCAAGAGAAGATCAGAACTTACTCCACAAGTGTGCTATTCCTCAAGGAATAGCAGGGCTTGGGATTTCATTGTAAATAAAGACAATTCAAAACCCATCTCACATGCTGAACAAATGCTTTCAAAATATCAGGGTGTGGCTCCCAAATCTCAAAAGGCCATGATGCAAGGAAATGAATATAGACAACACCTTCATCTGGACTTGCATCTTGACTATAAATATGACCCCTGAAGCTGGGGAGAAAAAATTCTTTTAAAATTCACTCTTTGTTTCTCATGGCAGGTTACAAACTGGATTGGCCATCTTATCAGAAGTCCCTCACATGCTATGGGAATATTTTATTTCCCGTCTCTGACTTTTCTTCTTGGCACACATCCAAGGAGTGAGTTAAATTTTTGCATGCCCTATTTCAAATGCTGAGATTTTTGCACACATGGATTTACTGACAAGTGTTTTCTTCTTGTTCTAATATTGTAAATATCTGATTACAAAAAAATTCAGAGAATTTTAAAATATTAATTTTCTCTTATTTTCCTGAGCTTTAGGAAATACACCTAATTTTCTGATTCCTTTAAAATACTAATGGATATTGTTTACAAAGAGACCTGGGGATTTTATTTTTTAAATGTATAATGGTAAATTACTGG
>NW_011375848.1:0-745 GCF_000754665.1 Bison bison bison
CAAGAGGTAGGTCAGGTGGTCTGGTATTCCCATCTCTTTCAGAATTTCCCACAGTTTATTGTGATCCACACAGTCAAAGGCTTTGGCATAGATATTTACAACTGTTATGTCTTCCTCTTGGATTGATCCCTTCCTTGATCATTATGTACTGTCCTTCCTTATCTCTTGTAATCTTCTTTACAGTCTATTTTATCTGAGATGAGGATTGCTACTCCAGCTTTCTTTTGCTTCCCATTTGCGTGGAATATATCTTTCCATCCTCTAACTTTCAGTCTATATCTGTCTTTAGGTCTGAAGTGTGTTTCCTGTAGTCAGCATATAAATGGGTCTTGTTTTTGTATCCATTCAGCCAGTCTGTGTCTTTTGGTTAGAGCGTTTAATCTGTTTACATGTAAAGTAATTATTGATATATATGTTCCTATTGCCATTTTCTTAATTGTTTGCAGTTGATTTTATAGATCTTTTTACTTCTCTCTTATTTCTTGACTCTATAAGTCCCTTTAATATTTGTTGTAAAGCTGGTTTGGTGGTACTGAATTCTCTTAACTTTTGCTTGTCTGAAAAGCTTTTTATTTCTCTGTTAATTTTGAATGAGATCCATGCTGGGTACAGTAATCTTGGTTGTAGATTTTTCCTTTTCAGTACTTTAAATATATCCTGTCATTCCCTTCTTGCCTGCAGAGTTTCTGCTGAAAGATCAGCTGTTAAACATATGGGGTTTCCCTTGTATGTTACTTGTTGCTTT
>NW_011375849.1:0-565 GCF_000754665.1 Bison bison bison
AATGATTCTACATAAAGTATTTAATATTAATAGCATTTAAGGATTATGTGGAACTTTAGTCATTACGAAATGTTTAGAAATTGCAGGGTTTTTTTTTTAACAGCATCATTTTTAGATAACTCAGTATTCAGGCCACATCTTTAGCATCTCAGAAAAGTAAGCCAAATAAGGGAAGACTGTCAGTGTAGTTTACCATGGTCTAGCTTCAAAATGGATATGAATTGCTGCTGCCATATCAAGCATGTGCAATTCATCCAGATATTCAAAACTACTTCAGTTAGCAGCATTGACTGATTTTGAAGTACTGGGGTCTTTTTCTCCCTAGTATGTATACAGCATAGCTAAGGTTTCCAAGATGGGATTCTAGAGGTCAGAGAACACCAAAACCATATCATCATGCTCTGGTGTCTTACACAAATTCATACCCAAGGTGAGCCTTCAGAAAATGTAAGTTTAATGAATGAATAAATGTTATTAAGACCATTTTTGCATGAAGTAGCCATATTAAATCAGTTCCAGAAGATCTAATTTAATCTGACAAGACCATTCTGTCTATACAAATCTG
>NW_011375850.1:0-954 GCF_000754665.1 Bison bison bison
AGGGGTTCCTCGGGGTCCCCAATCAATAATGGAGCCTTCTGCAACATTTAATAATAAGTGACCTTCTGATCCTTTACATAATTTCCATCTTAACCAATTTTCAATACCATGGCTAATTTCAGCAACACAATCAGGAAGGTCAGGTGGATTCATCATGCTGGCAGTTTCCTCTTTTTCTAAAAAAGTAAGAGCAGTTAACAGAAAGAGGGAAGTCTTATCCTCATTTGATTCTTCGACTACTGACAGCCATTTTTGATATCCTGTTTTAAGACATAGACTTCCAAGACCAATACAAATAGTGGCGTCAGAGCCAATAGTATAATTCATCAACTGACTACCTTCTTCTTCCTTTACAGTCTATTTTAATGTATCCTAATTTTCCACATTGGTGACATCTCATATCCATCTTTTTACTAGCTTTAGACAATACTTGACCCAGAAGATGCATTTTATATGGTTCTGACCCAGTATCCTGGCAAACTTTAAGATATTCTTCTAGAGGGGCACCATGTGCTTTGAGAGGCTGAATCACCTTTTTACATTCTGAGTTAGCATTGTCATAAGCAAGAACTTGCATCAGCAAATCTCTCAAACCAGGTTGTGAGACTGTTTTATTTAACTTTTGACATAGCCTGGCAATAAAATCGACATAAGTTTCCCCATTTGATTGTTTATTTTGGGTAAATGAAATCGAGGCTTGTCCGGGTGGATTTATTCTCTCCCAGGCTTTTAAACATATCATTCTCACTTCAGTGAGTAATTGATCATCAAACTGTAACTGAGCTTGAATGCCAAAATGTGCCCTTGCTGCTGCTGCTAAGTCACTTCAGTCGTGTCCGACTCTGTGAGATCCCGTAGACAGCAGCCCACCAGGCTGCCCCATCCCTGGGATTCTCCAGGCAAGAACACTGGAGTGGGTTGCCATTTCCTTCTCCAATGCATGAAAGTGAAAAG
>NW_011375851.1:0-1113 GCF_000754665.1 Bison bison bison
GTTTCAGCACCATGAATATGTCATTCCAGCTTCTTCTGGTTCCATAGTTTTTAGATGATGTCAGTCATGTATCTTGTCATTATCCACTTTTACATAATATGTTATTTATTTCTGGCTCTTTTAAGCTTTTTCTCTTCTCTTAGACTTTCAGTAGTCTGGCTGTGATGTATCCCAGGGTGACTTTCCTTTGTTTTATTGCCCTTGGGGGTTCTTTGAGATTCTTAGATTTCTCTAAAGGTGAGAACTGGCTGAAAAGGACATGAAGAACATTTTGGGTCTTGTTGCAATGGTTTCACCCATGCAAACATTTGCCAAAACTCATTGCACTTTACTTTTAACATCTATGCATCTCACTGTATGCAGCCTAGACAAGTGACTTAAAGCTTTAATGCAAAAAACGTGTAACCTATGGAAGCTAGATGTGTTGATTTTCCTTAATAAATGGGTCTATTAGAACTAAGTCTGGGGATTCAATTTGCCATTTCATTTCTGAGGACATTTTTAAAATCTGTGGGCATATTTTATCTTCTAAATGATATAAGTCCTGGTTAAAATGAAAAAAAAAAAAAAGGTAATGTAGTAAAAAAGAAAGATACTTTAAAATCACTTTCTAAACCATTAGGGGAGGATCTTCATACTAAGAAGATGTGCTCAATAGAAAAGTAATCTATGAAACTGAAAGGGACACATCTTGAAATCTGTGTGTATGTGAAATAGAGAGAAAGGAAGTTAAGGAGGAAGGAAGGAAGGAAAAGATGAATGACTTTGAAAGTGATGGGATGGAGGATTTGTTAATTTGGCTTCTCTATTTCACGGCAGATGTTGGGGTGTGGATGCAGGCCAGTAGGCTAACACTAGGTAATTTTTTGAGCTCAAGGAGTTGAACTCTGCAGAGACACTTCATTGTCATGCGCTAATGTTCTCCTCCCCTCAGTCCTTCACCCTGTGTCAACCACTGTAAATTAACATAGGACTTCTTGAGTTCACCTGTGACATTCCTTCATCTTTGCATTCATTCAGCCAATACTTGTTCTGTGCTAACTACCTGCTAAGCATTCTTTTATGCATACGAAATACAGTAATCACAAACAGGGCAAATAGGGTCCTTGCACT
>NW_011375852.1:0-962 GCF_000754665.1 Bison bison bison
ATCATATTTAAAAAGTAAACCTTGTGCAGTCACAAACAATATACAAAAATAAATAAAAGCAGAAAGATACAAAACCATCTAATGTCTCCACGGGGAGGGACATGGTGAGCTCTTTGGCCGATCGTCACTTCTTAGCTACGCTCAGTTGCACAAACTGCTTCCCATGTATTTGTATGTCTATACAGGACTGCATAGCTGTAGTTATGCATTATGAATTATTTTGAATCTTATTTTTGAAAACTTCATTATAATCAATAAATAACTTTATATATTATAAACTCTCCTTAAAAACTTTTTTTTACCAGCTGTATACTATTTCCTAAAAAAAAAAAAATACCCACTCTTCTGTATCTTTTTTCTACCTTTACAAATAAAGTTTGATTAATTTATTTTTTATTTTTGGTTGCCCTCATGTCTTGCAGAATCTCAGTTCCCCAAACTGGGACTGAACTCAGGACACAGTAGTGAGAGTGCCTAGTCTTAACCACTGGACTACCAGGGAATTCCTTGATTAATATTCTTACCCTGAGGGTGTTCCTCTGTGGTCTAGTTGGGATTCAGAGCTTTCACTGCACAGGCCCAGTTTCGATGCCTTGTTGGGGAACTGAGATACTGCTAAGCCACCTGGCATGGCCAACATTTTTTTAAAATAAAATTTGCATACTTAAACATTATTCTGTATTTTATTTTAAAATGATGGATTTCTTGAGTAAAAATTACTGAGTCAAAGAACATGAACATTTTTTTGTGGGGGCTGCATCAGGTCTCAGTTGTGGCAGGATCTTTTGTTGTGGCACCCTGACTCTCTAGCAGTGGGCAGGTCCAGGAGCTCCAGGGCTCAGTAGCTGCAGTGCACTGGCTTAACTGTGCCCGCACTGTGGGATACTACTTCCTGGGCCAGGGTCGACTGGATTACATGGTGGTCTTAACCACTGGATCACCAGGAAAGTTTTGCATGAATA
>NW_011375853.1:0-683 GCF_000754665.1 Bison bison bison
TTCCATAGAAGTTCGCTCTGAAGTCAGCCGGAAAAATCCTCCCTTGGAAGCCGAGACCCCCACCCTTGCCGAAGAGAGGCAGTGTGTCCGTCTGGAATTATTCTCGGCGCGTTTGTCTCCGGTGTAAAGTAGATACATTCTGATTACAATATTATTACTTTCCATCCAGTATATTTTCTATTTTTCGTTTTATGGCTTGTCACATAACTCGCAATCACGGCTCTCGCTCTGGGCGGCCGGCGCCCCCGGTAAACGGTGCGGGAGATAGATTAAACGCCTCGGCAGAGTTTCACTATTTAATCAACTCCTACAGTCATTTATTACATTGTATCTTTCAAGCCGTAAGAGCTGATCTTTAAATACGTTGATTCACGGCCCCGCGATGCGCGCTCATCAATGTTTCAAATGCATGCTTTTACATATTTCAGAAAATGGATCGGCTGGGGGAGCCGTGACAAATCCCGGCCGCGGGAAGAGGACGGCGAGGCGCTCGGCACGGAATTAAGCCAGAATGCCTGCTCTCCGGGAAAGCGCGTATTGCTTTCTATGGAGCCATAAATATTAAAAATCTGGAGGTGAATTAGAAAAATAAGGACTGAGCTGAAGAGCAGATTGATGGCAGCAGGAGACTCAGTGCACAGAAGTCTGAGAACCACCACACCCAAGTTGGACACGGGTTTCAG
>NW_011375854.1:0-563 GCF_000754665.1 Bison bison bison
AATCGTAGGTTGGTATTTTTTATTGCATGGTATTCTATTATATGAATATATCACAATTTGTTATCCATTCACCTGTTGATGGTATTTGTACTGTTTTCAGTTTGGGGTTATTTTGAATAAATCTGTTAATATTCTCATACCTTTTTATGGGCATATATTTTCACTTTGCCTGAGTAATTTCTTAGGGATGGATTGACTGAGTTGTAGGGTCAGTGTGTATTTAACTATGAGGAAACTGCTAAAGAGTTTTCCAAAGAAGTTATGCTATTTTACATTCCAGCCAGCAATTTTTCACATCCTGGCCAACACTTGGTATTGCCATTCTTTAAAATTTTAACATTTTAATGGGATAAGGAGATTGAATATCTTTTAATTTGTTTATTGTGTTTATGTGTTTATTGGTTTATTTGTTTTCTTTTGTGAATTATGTATTACAATCTTTGCCTGTTTTTGTAGAGTTTTTTTTTGTCTTATTGTGGTAAGAATTCTTTATGTAGTTTGCATACAAGTCCTTTGTCAGGTATATATATGTATTGTGAATATTTTATTAGTCTGTGGCTTAC
>NW_011375855.1:0-736 GCF_000754665.1 Bison bison bison
AGAAATTTTCAAATAGCTTCTCTGGTCGATCCCAAAAGAGAATCTAAATTTAGGAAAATTTCTTTTTATTTTTTTGTAGACTTTTCTTTGCAGTTAGGTGGCATTGAGTCTTTTCAGTTCAGAGTTCTTTGTCTGAAAACCTCGTTAAAGAACACTGGCATCTTCAAGCACATATCTTAGTCCAAAACCTGCGTGGTTTTATTTTGTCTTTCACTTTCTTCTGTAAAATTTAATAGGAAGACTTACTTAGACAGGAAGGGTTATTTTAACCACATTTAGTTGTAGAAAAACCCAGCTGTTTTCAGGATAAGAAGATTTTTAGAATAAATAAAAACAATTCTGCTACTCACAATATCAAACTATATCTCATGAAAGCAAGTACTACCCAATTTAATAGCAGAATAATTTTACAATAAACAAATACCTTTGACATCAATGACAGTTAAGTGGTGCTGGATTTTAGCAAATGGAGCACTTTTTATTACAAGCACTTTACTTGTGCTCCAAGTTATCCAAAATAACTTGGATTCTTTTAAAATGTTTATCCAAAACAGTATAACAAAATAGTAGGGAAGAGTTTATACAAAAACCCCCTTTCATTCCACCTTCTACAAAATGCAATCCCACATTTCACAAACTACAATCCCACATTCCATGGTGGGATCTTTTTGAATCTAGTGAATTTGTATTTGCTTGGATTATCTACTCAATCTCTCTTTCAATATGTGGTACTCAA
>NW_011375856.1:0-1031 GCF_000754665.1 Bison bison bison
GAAATGCCCTCCTCCAGGCAGAAAAGGATGGTGTCCTCAGGGAAAGGACATTTAGAGCTCTGATCAGAGACAGATGCTGAAGACATGGGGATCACCCGTGGCTTGTGGTTGTAAGCAAATTGTTAAACGGGATCATTTGAATCGTGGACTGGGGAACCTTTTTCAGTATTCACAGTGAGTGCTTCTTCTCGGATACGGTAATAACATTTGGTTTGAAGCACTTAGCTCGCCTTGGCTATAAAAGTATGCATGTCTTTGCTCACACATTTGGGTAGCTTCTGGAATATAGGACTTATTCACGTTTTGCTTCCTAATCTTTCTGTTGTACAGGGCCAGATCTCCTCTTAGCCACTTGATTGTTTTTATGTGAAGCACATCTTACTATCGTCTTATTTTGGTTGCTTTTGTTCACAAGAATTGTTAATATGAGAATGTGTATCCACCTTAATAAAGAAGTTAAAAATAAAAAAAATAAAAATAAAAAAAAAAATAAAAATATATTATCATCTTGAAAAAAAAACTACAGGGGAAAAGTGATGGGGGACGGAAGAAAAGCCTACTGAGAAAAATTTGTATTGAGAAGATGCAGAAATAATAAACAAAAGACTGACAATATATATAAAAGAATTGAAGCTGAGAGAAATATAAATTCAAAAAAACAGAAGGGTAAATAGTACCTGTCATAAAGTATCAATATTTATATATTCTTTCCAGATCATCCTATCAAAACTCCTACCCACTCTATGCAGAGATCCTCTGAGAAAACGATGGCAGGACCTCTGTGAGCAGATTGCTCATTTTCATGGTCAAAGACTTTACCACCTCTCAATTCACAGGGTTTAATTGTAGGAAAAATATCATCAATAAAAGGTCTCATAGTTTAATACCTCTTTGGTCTTCAAATGAAAAAGACAAAGAGATGAGCAAAGAGAGGCAAGGAAGGGAGTGAGCCTCTGCTTTTGAAGTATCTGATCCCACATTCTCTTAGCTATGGGTTTCAGGCAACATCCAGCATACCCTTCAAGGTGCAC
>NW_011375857.1:0-1043 GCF_000754665.1 Bison bison bison
TAATGCTAATGTTCTGCACTCGATAAGCCAGCAAATTTGGAAAACTCACCAGTGGCCTCAGGACGGGAAAAGGTCAGTTTTCGTTCCAATCACAAAGAAAGGCAATGCCAAAGAACGCTCAAACTACTACACAATTTCCCTCGTTTCAAACAATAGCAAAGGCTCAAAATTCTCCAAGCCAGGCTTTAACAATACATGAACCAAGAGCTTCCAGCTCTTGAAGCTGGATTTAGAAATGGCAGAGGAACCAGAGATCAAATTGCCAGCATCCCTTGGATCGTATAAAAAGCAAGAGAGTTCTAGAAAAACAACTACATCTGCTGTATTGACTACACCACAGCCTTTGATTGCGTGGATCACAAGAAACTGTGGAAAATTCTTTAAGGGATGGGAACACCAGACTACATTACCTGCCTCCTGAGAAACCTGTATGCATGTCAAGAAGCAACAGTGAGAACTGGACATGTGACAATGGACTGATTGCAAATGGGGAAAGGTGTATGTCAAGGCTGTATATTGTCAACCTGCTTATTTAATTTATATGCACCGTACGTCATGTGACATACCGGGTTGGATGAAGCACAA
The DNA here is from genome assembly GCF_000754665.1 of Bison bison bison. NCBI lineage: Eukaryota > Metazoa > Chordata > Mammalia > Artiodactyla > Bovidae > Bison > Bison bison. The sequence continues at coordinate 586 of NW_011375857.1, forward strand.
ATTGGAATCAAGATTTCAGGGAGAAATGTCCATCATCTCAGATATACAGATGACTCCACCCTTACAGCAGAAAGTGAAGAGGAGTTGAGGAGTCTCTTGATGAAACTGAAAGAGGGTGAAAAAGGTGGCTTCAAACTCAACCTTCAAAAAACGAAGATCATGGCACCGGTCAGATCGTTTCATGGCAATCGGCGGGAGAAACAGTGCAAACAGTGAGAGATCTTATTTTTTGGGGTTCCTAAATCATTGTAGATGGTGACTACAGCCATGAAAGTAAAAGACCCTTCCTCCTTGGAAGAAAAGCTATGACCAACCTAGGTAGCATATTAAAAAGCAGAAACATTACTTTGCTGACAAAGGTCCATCTAGTCAAAGCTATGGTTTTTCCAATTCTTATGTATGGATGTGAGAGCTGGACCATGAAGAAAGCTGAACGCCGAAGAATTGATGCTTTAGAT
>NW_011375858.1:0-1137 GCF_000754665.1 Bison bison bison
AGAATAAATCAAAAGAGAACCAAAAAGTACCTTGAGACAAAAAAAAAAAGTAAACATGGCATACCAAAACTCGTGATGTCAGGAAAAGCAGTTCTAAGAGAAAAGTTCAGTGATAAATGCCTACATCAAGAAAAGAGAATGATATCAAACAAGCAACCTAACTTGACACCTTAAAGAGCTAGAAAAAGAAGAAAAAACAAAGCTCAAAGTCAGCAGAAGGAAGGAAATAGAAATCATAAAGTAAATAAAAGAAACAGAGACCAATAAGAAAAACAAAACAAACAAACAAACAAAAAAAACCAATGAGACTAAGAGCTGGCTTTTTAAAGCCATAAACAAAACTGAAAAATCTTTAGCTAGACTTACCAAGAAAAGAAGAAATAAGACTAAAATAAGCAGAAATAAAAGAGAAAACATTACAACTGATACTGGACAAATACATACAATCATAACAAACTATTAATATAATGAACCATACCGGAGCAAATTGGAGAACTTACAAAAAATAGATTCTTAGAAACCTACAACCTATCAGGAAAGAATCATGAAGAATTAGAAATCTGAATACATGAATCATGAGTAAGCAGACTGAACTGGCAATCCCAAAACACACAATACACTCCCAAAACACAAAGTACAGGGCCAGACAGTTTCACTGATTAATACTAACAAATATATAATGAGAAATGGATACCAATTCTCAAACTCTTCCAAAAAATACAAGAGGAAAGGCCACTTGCAAACTAACTTTGAAAAGCCAACATTACCCTTCTATTATAACCAAAAAGAATATTACGTGAAATGAAAATTATAGGCCAATATCCTTGATATCTGGTCCCATCACTGCATGGCTAAAAGAAGGGGGCAAAGTGGAAACAGTGACAAATTTTGTTTTCTTGGGCTCCAAAGTAACTCACTGCAGACAGTGACCACAGCCATGAAATTAAAAAACGCTTGCTCCTTGGAAGAAAAGCTACGATAAACCTAGGCAGCATATTAAAGAGCAGAGACATCACGTTGCCAACAAAGGTCCATACAGTCAAAGCTATGGTTTTTCCAGTTAATTATGTATGGATGTGAGAGTTGGACCATAAAGAAGGCTGAGTGCCAAAAAATTCATGCCTCCAAATTGTGCTG
>NW_011375859.1:0-1096 GCF_000754665.1 Bison bison bison
GACTTCTCATTCTAGGATGTCTGGCTCTAGGTGAATGATCACATCATCATGGTTATCTGGGTCATAAAGATCTTTTTTTGTATAGTTCTTCTGTGTATTCTTGCCACCTCTTCTTAATATCTTCTGCTTCTGTTAGGTCCATACCATTTCTATCCTTTATTGACCCCATCTTTGCATGAAATGTCTCCCTATCCCAATCTTGACTTGTGACTTATCCTTGTACTTTGTGTTCCCAGCACCATCCATCTACAACACACAAAACAGAACCCCTTCTTTTTATATTCCCTATCCCCAGGTCAGGAAGATTCCCTTAGAGAAGGGAATGGCTACCTACTCCAGTATTCTTGCCTGTAGAACCCCATAGACAAAGGAGTCTGGCAAGGTAGAGTCCATGGGATTGCAGGAGTCGGACACAACTGAGTGACTAACACTTTCACTTTCAGGATTAAAAATGTCTCTCCTGCCAGTGCTTACCGGGACTTCTGTCTGGCTTTCATTGGTAAGAAGACTCTGACACACCTGGTTCTGGAAGGCAGTGTCCGTGGTGATAAGATCCTGCTGCTGCTGTTGTGTGAGATCCTGAAACATCCTAGATGCAATCTTCAGTATCTGAGGTAGATCTCATGTCATTGCTGTCCTCAGCATAAGGATGCTGTGAGTTCTGAACAAAACAGCAGATTGCTATGCTGATTGCGCACCATGCTAAACAGGGGAGCATATTCCCAGATATTAATAGAATATTGATGGTATGTCAGCCAATAATCTTCCCCCAGCCAGCTAGTCTTCTGGACTGACTAGTAAGCCCTGAATGCAAAGAAACACTCAGAATTTCATTAAATTAGAAAAAAAATCTATTACTCTGTTCAGTTCAGTTGCTCAGTTGTGTCCAGCTCTTTGTGACTCCATGGACTGCAGCATGCCAGGCTTCCCTGTCCATCACCAACTCCAGGAGCTTATTCAAACTCATGTCCATTGAGTTGGTGATACCATCCAACCATCTAATCCTCTGTTGTCCCCTTCTCCTCCTGCCCCCAATCCGTCCCAGCATCAGAGTCTTTTCCAATGAGTCAACTCTTCGCATGAGGTGGCCAAAGTA
>NW_011375860.1:0-841 GCF_000754665.1 Bison bison bison
AGCACTTCCCTTCTTCAGTGGATCTTCCCAACCCAGGGACCGAACCCAGGTCTCCCGCATTGCAGGTGGACTCTTTAACAGCCGAATCACAAGGGAAGCCCATAAACATTCCTTTATAACTTCTTACCTCATTTTTCTGGTGAGACGCAAAGTTATATATATTTTCCTTAATGATTCTGAGGTAACAATGTCTCTTTTCATTTCTTCCATATCTAGGCAATTTCACTTTTTGGAATACCTGACTTCTATCAGTGTCTGCTTTCAGTTGTAATTTCTTGATCACATGTATATGAGAAATCTCCACAGAGACCAGGTTCCTATAAGTCTCCCACATCACATCCTTGTACAAGGCCCTCTGAGCAGGGTCCAGGCATTCCCACTCCTCCTGAGTGAATTCTAAGGCCACATCCTTGAACGTGAATTGTTTCTTGGAACCTCGGTGAAGGGTTATTCCTGTAGGACTTATTCCTGTAGGACTGTGTTGTGTCTGATCCAGTCACATCCTAGAGACATCAGTATGTGTTGAAATACGTTCCTCTGAATTATCAAGTCAGAGATCTGGGTTGCCAATGAGTAACAGTGATGTCTGGGCTTATTCGGATTAAGTGCTGGGTGCTGGGTTGTAAGATCGAGAGTCACTCCCAAGACCTTAAAGAATACGGTGGACAGTGCAGCACTGATTAACACTAGAAGTTGAAACAACAGCTTCATACAGTCAATCGCCCTGCATACTCCGTTTTGGTTACAGGGGATAGAGTGTTGGGAATACAAACTTGGTTAAATTGAAGGTGACAAAACATTCCTTATCAGGAATAAGGTTTGTGGGAGAAAATCATGTTTA
>NW_011375861.1:0-756 GCF_000754665.1 Bison bison bison
AGTCTTCCTTTTATCAAGTTGTTTTCTGGTTTTAGTATCAGTTATACTAAATCAATTCCAATCCACCAATATTCACCGAGTGCTTCCTATGTTCTAAGCATTCTCAACAGTGAAAAAAAAGACGAAAAAGGGCAAAAGTCCTTGCCCTCATGGAGTTTACATTGTAGTGGACAGATAGACAATAAAAAAATTAAGAAATAAATCAATAATATAGCATTAGAAAATAAGTGCTGTTATAAAAATAAAGCAAGTATTAAGGAGAGACAATAAAATGTGCTGGAGCGGATATGGAAGAATTGCAACTTTTATACACTGTGGGTAGAAATATAAAATGATGCAGCCACTTTGGAAAAGAGTCTGGCAGTTGCTCAAAAATTTAAACATGGAGTTTCCATATGGCCCAGCAGTTCTGCTCCTGGTTATATATCCAAGAAAAATGAAAACTTATGTCTACACAGAAATTTGTACATAAATGTTTATAGCAGCATTATTCATAACAGCTTCAACTTGGGAAAACCCAAGTGTCCATCAATAGATGAATGAATAAATGAAATATGATATATTTTACTTGGCCATAAAAAGAAATGAAGTACTGATATGTGCTACAATATAAATGAAACTTAAAAAGTTAATGCTAAGTGACAGAAGTCAGTCACAAAGGACTGCGTATCGTATGACTTCATTTATATAAAATGTCCAGAATAGGCGAATCCATAGACACAAAAAGTAGATTAGTGGTTGCCAGGGGCTGGAGGG
>NW_011375862.1:0-1031 GCF_000754665.1 Bison bison bison
AGCCCTGGGACCACCAGGGAAGTCGCTGTGATGCTCAAATGCAGAGATGCACTGGGCTTTGGGGTCCTCGGGGCGCCTTCCCTTCCTGCACATCCAGGAGTGTCCCCAGGGAGGCTCATTCAAGCATTGAGGGTCCCAGGTCTTTGTTAGTGTTTCATCATGGGGGTCCCGGGTCTTTGTTAGTGTTCCATCATGGGGGTCCCAGGTCTTTGTTAGCGTTCCATCATGCAGGCTGGGTTGATTTCATCATTTGCCACATGATTGAATTCCATCTCCTGTGCCTCCTCCTCCCTGGAGGTCAGGGTGATGTTTATCGTCCGCTCAACATTCTCCATCACTCGGCTCACGGCCCTTCAGATGTGGTGCATGTTTGCGTCTGTGCTCGGGCTCATAAATGTTCAAAGATATGCGGAGATAGATCACACTGTACAAAAACACATTCTTCACATCACTCTGGCCACTGTTTCTCATCTGGGAGTGGTTGCCTGTCCCCAGAGGGTGTCTGGCAGCATTTTATCACAGTTTGAGGACAGGGGATTAGTGGGTAGAGGCGGAAGACGCTGCTTCCAACAGCCTGTGATGCACAGGATGGCCCCCCAGTCATCCAGGCCCCAGTGAGCAATGCTCTGAGGTTAAGGAGCCCTGAATGTTGTAGGCTGAATGTTATAAAATTCACTTGAACTTTCAGCTTTTTTATGGATGTGGGTATTTATTAGATCTTTAGTTCAGTTCAGTTGCTCAGCCGTGTCTGACTCTTTGTGACGTCATGAGCCACAGCACGCCAGGCCTCCCTGTCCATCACCAACTCCCAGAGTTTACCCAAACTCATGTCCATTGAGTCGGTGATGCCATCCAACCATCTCATCCTCTGTCGTCCCCTTCTCCTCCTGCCTTCAGTCTTTCCCAGCATCAGGGTCTTTTCAAATGAGTCAGCTCTTCACATCAGGTGGCCAAAGGATTGGAGTTTCAGCTTCATCAGTCCTTCAATGAACACCCAGGAGTGATTTCCTTTAGGATGGACTGGTTGGACC
>NW_011375863.1:0-555 GCF_000754665.1 Bison bison bison
AAAGATAAGATGCTAACTGCATCTTAATTTAATATACCGTTTAATATACCGTTAGCTTAAGAAAGAGACTAGGATGTACCTTCGACACTGTGAATCATATACCCCACATTGGACAGCTTAGATCTACATTCATGATCTATATCTGCTAGCATGTTTATTTACATGCAGCTTCATCTTATCTTTCCCATTCTTATTTTACTTTAATTTACTTACTTTTATTTTCATACCATATGTACTTATGTAGGTAGTTTAAACACTTTTGGGGAAGAAATGAGATTAAAAAGACTCTAAGACAGAATCTTGGCAGCATCCAAGACTGAAGAATGTGAAGGATTATAAGTTAAGAAGCTCTTGGGTTGAATAAAATTTAATTCTCTGAATTAGGATATTTAGGGAACACTAGGTAGAGTTAAGGTAACTTCGTTTCTTAAAACGAAGGTCTTTTGAAAAAATAATTACAAGACTATGTAGATTTATTGTGACTATACCAATAACCCACAAAATAAATTACTAATTATTTAAAGATTCAACAACTTATTGAGGAGGCTATTTTGC
>NW_011375864.1:0-744 GCF_000754665.1 Bison bison bison
ATGACCTGCGCAATTTTGCTGTGAACCTAAAACCACTTAAAAAAAAATAAAGTCTATTTTTTTTAAAGTGAGAGCTTCATACTTCTGGAACAATCTGTTTTTCCAATACATGAAATTACTATCTTATTTCAAAGAGAAGCATTTTGAATGAAGTGTACAATCAATTATTTACATTTTGAAAGAATATCACTCTTGAATTTATGCCACCTTGTGGATCCTTAAGTAGGATCACAGAACATGTTTTCCAGTGATGATCATTCTCCCTTGGTTGAACTCACAGATAAGAACTGGAATATTAAAAAAACATGGCCATTTTTAATGTGTGACCATACTGCCAACTATACACTGGTGAAGTAATACACATTTTCAAACCCTGGATTGAGATAAGGCAGTGATGCATAAAAGACAGATACGTAATGATTGAGGGGAGAAAACACTGTCCTGGCAGTGACTGCCCCCAGATCTAGGGCTGTGAACACTAGGGTAAGAGGGTAAGGTCCTTTTCTCTTAAAAAAAGAAAAAAAGATCGAAATGATAAGAATGCCAAGAATAAATAAATATCTTTGATTAGATCACCACCCCTCAGGTATGATTCTTCCTCCTCTATTTTAGAGGTAAAACCATCCACCTCCATAGTGCAGGGAGCCAATCTCTCCTGCAGAGTCCATTAATTCTGCAAACAGAAGCAAGTGTGCATACCAATGTCACCAGCTGTGAGCAAATGCACGCAGGGCCCGCGGGCAG
>NW_011375865.1:0-751 GCF_000754665.1 Bison bison bison
AAACAAGGGGGAAACAAAGTCACCGTAGGAAGAATTTGCCTGCAGTTTTGAGATGAAAATGTCCCATCTGGTCTTCTAAATTTAAGAGAGTGCAACGTAATTTAGAAGCTGGTTTGTACAAGATACTTATAAATTTCTTTTCCTGCAAATATTCAGCCATCTAGCCAAGTGAGCTTGACTTGTTCCATTTCTCAGAAACCCCATTTGAATCTAAACTCTTTTGCAAATTGATGGGTTTTTACATTGCTCTACCTGACTTAGGACCGAATTCTTGAAAGATAAACTGAGGCCTCTTTGTTGCTGTATGTAGGCATCTTTGTCTTTGGATAACGCTGCCACAGTTGCTTTATAAAAGAGCTCTATTTAATTAAGTGAATGTAAGTGCTCACAAACATACAAACCAAACAATTCTAAGTAAAAGAAAAAAAATTATGCCAAATGACTGTCACATTCACGTGAACCGGGATATTCCATATTAAATTAGGGTCTGGTATTAATGTTTAAGTTTGTTGATCTAATTAATAGAGACCTGTCTTGATTATCAACATTAGATATAACTTTAAGTATGGTTTTTCCAGTGGTCATGGATGAATGTGAGAGTTGGACTATAAAGAAAGCTGAACAGTGAAGAATTGATGCTTTTGAACTGTGGTGTTGGAGAAGACTCTTGAGTCCCTTGGACTGCAAGGAGATCCAACCAGTCCATCCTAAAGGAAATCTGTCCTGCATATTCAATGGAAGGACTGGTACT
>NW_011375866.1:0-763 GCF_000754665.1 Bison bison bison
ATGGCTACTCCATTTCTTCTAAGAGATTCTTGCCCACAGTACTAGATATAATGGTCATCTGAGTTAAATTCACCCATTCCAGTCCATTTTAGTTCACTGATTCCTAAAAGGTCGATGTTCACTTTTACCATCTCCTACTTGACCACTTCCAATTTGCCTTGATTCATGGACCTAACATTCCAGGTTCTTATGCAATATAGTTCTTTATATCATCGGTCTTTTCTTCCATCACCAGTCACATCCACAACTGGGTGTTATTTTTGCTTTGGCTCCATCTCTTCATTCTTACTGGAGTTATTTCTCCACAGTTCTCCAGTAGCATATTGGGCACCTACTGACCTGGGTAGTTCATCTTTCAGTGTCTTATCTTTTTGCTTTTTCGTACTGTTTATGGGGTTCTCAAGGCAAGAATTATGAAGTGGTTTGACTTTCCCTTCTCCAGTGGACCACATTTTGTCAGAAGCAGAACATATTAAAAAGAGGTAGCAAGAATCCACAGAAGAACTATACAAAAGATTTTCATAACCCAGATAATCGAGATGCTGTGATCACCAACCTAGAGTTAAACATTCTGGAATATGAAGTCAAGTGAGCCTTAGGAAGCATCACCTCGAACAAAGCTAGTGGAGGTAATGGAATTCCAGTTGAGCTATTTCAAATCCTGAAAGATGATGCTATGAAAGTGCTGCACTCAATATGTCAGCAAATTTGGAAAACTCAGCAGTGGCCACAGGACTGGAAAAGGTCAGTTTTCATTCCAAAA
>NW_011375867.1:0-837 GCF_000754665.1 Bison bison bison
ACGTTATCTATATTTATTTCTACTTATAAATCTTTATTGCAATTTCTCTCACAGTAGGCATGAAAAATAAAGAATGCAGTGTGTTGATTATTTACAAGAACATTTGGGGATGCTGTTAGTGAGCATATTAGCTCCTGAAGACTGTGTAACAAAACTTCACAAACTATGTTGTCTGAAACGTAAAAAATGTATTCTCTCATAATTCTGGAGACATAAAGCCCAAAATCAACGTGTTGGGCATGACCGTGCTTCTTCCAAATGCTCTGGGGTAGTATCCATTCTTGCCTCTTCTCGGGTCTGAATGCTTCTGGAGCTCCTTGGTTTGTGGCAGCAGGGCCCCAATCTCCTCCTCCATCTTCACATGGCCTTCTTGCCTGTGTGACATCTCTCTCTCCTTCTCTTCTTTCTCTTTTTAACAAATATTTTCATTTCCAGATTCTTGAGCTCTGCACAGTTTTAGTACTCCCTGAGAAATTAAACACTGTCATATCCCTTCCATAAAAACGGGAGGAAACGCATCAGTATATACTAATGACTGACACAAAACATTTACTAGTTTATCACAAAAATGAATTTATGGAAGGAGCATCAGAAAGAGTAACTGAAAAATTAAAATTTACCTTAAAAAAGATGTTAGGAAACTTTACAAATAAGTGGCTTGACAAATAAGTGGCTATATATGTAAATCCTAAATACATTACACTATTTTATATCCATTTTGGTAATGGACTACTCCAGGAAGATGTAATTACAAAACTTTAATTCAAAGAGTCCTTAAAATGTAAAGCAAAACAGGTCTTAAAAAATATTGGTTTGATGAAAAGAGAGATTTTAGTC
>NW_011375868.1:0-1007 GCF_000754665.1 Bison bison bison
GGTGGTGGTGAAGGTGATGATGGTGATGGTGGTGATGATGGTGCTGGTGCTGGTGAAGGTGGTGGTGATGGTGATGGTGGTGATGGTGAAGGTGGTGGTGAAGGTGGTGGTGATGGTGGTGGTGGTGGTGAAGGTGATGGTGGTGGTAGTGATAGTGAAGGTGGTGGTGAAGGTGATGATGGTGATGGCGATGGTGGTGATGATGGTGCTGGTGCTGGTGATGGTGTTGGTGAAGGTGGTGGTGATAATGGAGGTGGTGGTGATGGCACTGGTGCTGGTGAAGGTCATGGTGATGATGGAGGTGGTGGTGATGGTGAACGTGATGGTGGTGATGATGGTGATGATGGTGCTGGTGCTGGTGAAGGTGATGGTGAAGGTGACGATGGTGGTGGCGATGGTGGTGATGATGGTGCTGGTGCTGATGATGGTGAAGGTGATGGTGGTGATAGTGGTAGTGATAATGGAGGTGGTGGTGATGGTGCTGGTGAAGGTGATGGTGGTGGTGGTGGTGATGATGGAGGTGGTGGTGATGGTGAACATGATGGTGGTGATGATGGTGGTGGTGGTGGTGATCGTGGTGGTGATGATGGTGGTGGTGATGGTGGTGATGGTGATGGTGGTGATGATGGTGATGGTGCTGGTGCTGGTGAAGGTGATGGTGGTGGTGGTGGTGATGATGGAGGTGGTGGTGATGGTGAACATGATGGTGGTGATGATGGTGGTGGTGGTGGTGATCGTGGTGGTGATGATGGTGGTGGTGATGGTGGTGATGGTGATGGTGGTGATGATGGTGATGGTGCTGGTGCTGGTGAAGGTGATGGTGGTGGTGGTGGTGATGATGGAGGTGGTGGTGATGGTGAACATGATGGTGGTGATGATGGTGGTGGTGGTGGTGATCGTGGTGGTGATGATGGTGGTGGTGATGGTGGTGATGGTGATGGTGGTGATGATGGTGATGGTGCTGGTGCTGGTGAAGGTGATGGTGGTGGTGGTGGTGATGATGGAGG
>NW_011375869.1:0-804 GCF_000754665.1 Bison bison bison
AGCCTTGCTCAATGCCCAGTGCACACCTCCTATCAAGGGGATGACTGACGGCCTGCACACACTGTGGAAAGGGACGGCAGGCATTCACACTAAAAACAGCCTTTGCACCAAAGTATATTAAACCCACACAGGCTACTCCCTTATAAAATAGCCCACGAAGACCACTGTAGACAACTGTTTTTCCTAAACTCACAGACTGGGAGAAATATGAGCAAAATGAAGAATCAGAGAAACCACTCCCACATAAAAGAACAAGGGAATTCCCCAGAAGGAGTAAACAATGAGTCAGACCTCTTGAGCCTAAGGACACCAAGTTCAAAAAGGAAGTAATGAAAATACTGAAGGAATTATGAAAGGCTATCAACAGAAAGGCAGATTACTGTTAAAAGGAATTAAAAACTCAAGGAGGAGCAAGAAGAATTAGAAAATTCCTTTGCTGAGATGAATGCTGAGCTCAAGGCAATGAATAGCAGGGTGAATCCAGTAGAAGAAAGAATAAGTGACCTGGAAGATAGACTAATGAAAGGTATCCAATTTAAAGAGCACACAGAAAGCCAGCCCTGCCCCCCCAAAACAGAAAAAACCCTAGAAAAGCAGTAAGAGGAAAGGCCACCCCAAACACAGCAACCTAAAAAGATGAAAAGGCAGAGAAAAATTCACCAGGCAAAGGGACATGACAAAAGCCCACCAAACCAAACCAAAGAGGAGGAGATAGGGAGTCTACCTGAACAAGATTTCAGAGTAATGATAGTAAAAATGATCCAAAATCTTGAAAACAAAATGGAGTTGCAGATGAATAGTCTG
>NW_011375870.1:0-901 GCF_000754665.1 Bison bison bison
ATAAATGCTGGCTAATTGCTCACTGGATGCCTGAAAGATGAGCGGTGCAGACCCTGAAGCACCGGAAAAACAGGCCTTGAGGGAAAAGTCTCAGTCTCAGGAAACAAGTTCCTGCCAAGCCTTTGCTGGATTCACAGAGTCATGAGCAGCAGGGACCCCACCTCGAGGGACAGAGTTCAGCCTCCAGGGTCTTGGCTGCAGGTTCTCTCCACTTCCACAAATGCACAGAGAATATAGGCTCCCCAGCTTCCAAAGTGTGTTAAGCCCAGGGTCAGCCTGAGGGGGGTAAGTGTGATGTGTCAGGGGAAGGAGGCTCAGGAGAACCCAGAGGAAAGCAAAGCTCCCCACAACACAACTTTAGCCACCTGTGGAAATTCTCAGTCTTCCTCCCCTTCTCCCTGCTGCCTGTGCTCACCCTTGTAGTTCTTCTCCAAGGTGCTGGGAGCGATCTTCTGGAAGCATGGAGTACATGTCATCTTCCTCTAATCTTCGTTTGTAACCAATTTTAAACAAAGGGTTTAGCCAACTGTTAAAAATTGAGAGAAATAGAGAATCACAGATATACAAATCACACATATCTAATTAAGTTCTTACTCTTGACCTTTGTTAAAAAAAAAAGAAGAAGAAGAAGGAGAAGAAAAAAGAGAGAAATGGAAGAGGAAGAATCAATATAGTGAAAATGAGTATACTACCCAAGGCAATCCACAGATTCAGCACAATCCCTATTAAACTACTAATGGTATTTTTCACAGAACTAGGACAAATAATTTCAGAATATGTATGGAAACACAAAAGACCTCAAGTAGCCAAATCAATCTTGAGAAAGAAGAATGGAACTAGAGGAATCAACCTGCCTGACTTCATACTACACTACAAAGCTACAGTCATAAAGACAGTATGG
>NW_011375871.1:0-859 GCF_000754665.1 Bison bison bison
ATTTATTTAGCTATCCACCTGTTCTATTTGGTATAGAATGGGAAAGTGAATCTCATTTGAGTTGAAATATATCTGATATATAACAGTTGCTTCTGAGCTAGGCTGGCTCAGTGTTGTGCAAAAGAACAATTTTGATCTTATAGACAGATACTCCTTTATCCAGGACTTCAGAATACCTGATTGAACATCTTTCTGGTTTTAGCACTGTTATTGAGCTTTTGTTGTTCATTGTATATAGGAATAAAGATCTTTTAGAGTGAATAAAAATCTTTTGGAAAGGTGACATGCAGGATGAGGCTGTTTTGCCACAATTTCACCCCTATTTTTTTTTTTTCTTGGCAAAGTAATGTCTCTACTTTTTATTTTATTTATTTATTTTTTACATCTTAATTTTATTTTATTTTTAAACTTTACAATATTGTATTGGTTTTGCCAAATATCAAAATGAACCCACTTTTAATTTATTTCTATCCTACATGGGGGCCTCCTAAATTGCCTTATTCAGGAGGTTTTGATTTAAGATCTCACAAGTCTTTGGCATCACCCCTTTTCCCCTTGTACAATTCTATTTGGGCACTCTAATATAGAATAAATAATGACTTTATGCTGAAAACAAGTTGAGATTGCAAAAGACTGATTAACTCTGATTTTTGAAAATGTACCACTATGAAACTATATTATTGATGTTTTACTGATGTATTTGAATATCCAAATAGTCAGGAGGTCCCATGAGAGAACAAGTTATGCATGAACAAATCTACCAGTTACATTTTACTTTCTATTTTTGATTGTCGTGATCACCTGCTTTTATAAAATTCTCTCTAGAATGTCCTCCTTGCATTTTCTTTTTATTACATCA
>NW_011375872.1:0-688 GCF_000754665.1 Bison bison bison
CTGAGATTCCCTCAGCTGGATGGTCATTACCCCAGGGACTCATCTTTTGTTAAGGTTATTTCAAACATCTGATACTCTTTTTCTCATAATGGACCAATGATTCCACTCTATCAGTTGATGCTATGCATTTGCCATATAATTTTGAGCTTCTTTCTCTGATTAAAGGGACAGTTATTTTTTTTAACTTATTTTTAAGTTCATTTTATGGGTTCAAAGGCCTATCCATGCCTGTAGCTACCCTTGTACTTTGGCATACAAATATAGCAGTTAATATTTACTGAAAACTTGTTACATGTCAGGCAGTAAGATGAGTAAATTTATGAGTAATTTCATTTAATCCCCTCCCAATCTTATATGTTAGATATACTATTATTTTTACTTATGGGGAAGCTATTGAAGCTTACGTTAATTAAATAATTTGTAACATTTAATAAATAGGAATGATGAGATCGGAATTCAGTTCTCTCTGAGAGTGAAGCATGAGTTCTTAAATAGTAAACTATTTACCTTCCATCTTACCCGTCAAAGATGGAAAACAATTGCTATTGATATCTTATACTAGATACTGTGACAAATTCTTATATTTAACTTATTTTATTTAATCCTTACAACACCCTGTGTGCTGGGTATCACTGTTGGCAATTTTTAAAAGTTCTGATTATCAAGGTAACTTGTATTTAAACAAAAA
>NW_011375873.1:0-1111 GCF_000754665.1 Bison bison bison
GAATAAAAAAGTCTGTGAACTTTGCCCATTTCTGTGACTCCCAGATGAAGCACAGTGCTTGGCACATAGTGGGTACTCAATAAACAGCTATTAATGAGTAAATAGAAAAAAAGATAATGAAAAAAGATCCTTAAATAACAATACTTTCCTCCAAATACTCTATTAATTATTTCATTCTATGGTGAATATTGGATCTCTACTTCTCCTGCTCATCTTACTATAGTCATTGTTGTGACTATTGAGGGTTTATTCTCCCCTTAACACTCACATTTTTCTTGCTAGATGACCTACCCAATCATTAAAATTAACATGTTCTTCGGTTGACTAGAAGTAAGAAAACAATTCTGAAGAAGATTGCCCAACTGAACAAAGGAATATAGTTAAATTAAGAGTGGAAAATCCCATGGACAGAGAAGCCTGGAGGGCTACAGTCGCAAAGGGTTGGATACGACTGAAGTGACTTGGCACATTTAGAATAGCGAACTTCAAACTTTATGTGAATGAAACCATAGATAAACCTCTTAGAAATGTAATCACGGAGCTGGCAGCTGGTATGGGGAGGGAGCCTTTAGTCTCATCCTGAATACATCTGCCTGCTAACTTCATCCTATCTCTCCTAATATGCCAGAGTTCAGAATCCTAGGATTCTGAAAGGCAGAGTTTGAAAACTAGTGCCCTAGGACATGCCTGCAGCAAGGGTAGAGAAGGGAAGCCGAGTTCAAACTGAGGGGGAGGATATGTGGCGGGAATTTGGAGCTGGACAACAATAGATTGACTTGAAAGAATGTATCACAAGATGAAATGAGCATGAGCTATGATCAGATTATGGCGGCTTCCTGGAATAGCATAGTTATTGGTGGCAGCTGCCTTAGCAGAAACACACCACCTGCTGGCTATACTCAGAGTGCACAGGGCTGGCCCTATCAACACGTCTAAGTGTGGAAAGTGCTTTCCTCCCCATGTGCTGTCCCATTGGCACACCTGTACTTCCTTCCAAAGCTTTTCTACCTGGGAAATCGAGTTGATACTACTCTGTGGAAATTACTCTGCGTCCTGGTCCAAGCAGAGAGTGTAATCCCAGGGGGAGGTGGTTGTCTCTGGTGCTCAAGAC
>NW_011375874.1:0-906 GCF_000754665.1 Bison bison bison
TTCCCTGACCAGGCACTGATCTCAGATCCTGCCAGTGAGAGCCCACCGTCCTAATGACTGGATCACCACGGACGTCCCCAGGGAGTAATTTTTAAAAAGCGATTCCCTGGGCACTCAACATGGTAAAGAATCCGCCTGCAATCGCGGTTCGATCCCTGGGTCAGAAAGATTCCCCTGGAGGAGGGCATGGCAACCCACTCCAGTATTCTTGCCTGGAGAATCCCACGGACAGAGGAGCCTGGAGGGCTACAGTCCGCGGGGCCGCAAAGAGTCAGAGACGACTTAGCGACTAAACAGCACCAACATCTATATTGACAAAGTATCACATGACTACTTTGTACAATGTTTCATGTGGATTCTATCTCAGTTTAGAAACATGGATCCAGTGCCTTTTGCTCTTCTGGCTCAATTAGCTCCCGAGTTCACTTTACAGCACCAGAGACCCTCTGGAGATTTCTAGATCCACCCCTCGCTTTGAGAAAAGCTCGGTATAGACAAGAATGGAGTTTATCCCAGGGTAAATTCCTTTCTTTCTTGGCATGATGTACTATCTACATAAAGAGTCCGCAATTCCTGGGCTGTTCTCTGCCTAATGAGCTTGCAGCCCGGGGCTCTGTGTCTTGTTTCCTGGACAGAGGGGTGTGGGGTCAGCCCCTGGACACCTGGACGAAACCAAGCTGATGGTCAGCAGTGAAGCGGCCCACACCCGAGACCCAGGAGGAAGCTCTAATGGGAGCCCCGGAAAAGCCCACCCAGCCCCGCAGCCCCACGGGCCCCAGCGCTGCATGAAGCGAGCCTGTTACCGAGCCGTCGTGCCCCGGCTGGAACCCGCACCGCCGCCTCCTGCAGGAGAGAAGAGGGATGTGACAGCCATTCGCAGCGTGGACCTTGGGGTCCAGCAGGCAT
>NW_011375875.1:0-1074 GCF_000754665.1 Bison bison bison
TTTCTTCTACCATAATACTGGTTGCAGAGTCAGACACAACTGAAGTGACTGAGCACTCATGCACACACAGCAGTACTAACATTGGACATTACTTTCAGTGTCAGCTCATTCATATCCATAGGATTCAGTTAAATAAAACCGTTCA
Organism: Bison bison bison; assembly: GCF_000754665.1. Classification (NCBI taxonomy): domain Eukaryota; kingdom Metazoa; phylum Chordata; class Mammalia; order Artiodactyla; family Bovidae; genus Bison; species Bison bison. Next base: position 146 of record NW_011375875.1, read on the forward strand.
TGAACTGGAATCATTTCTGGCCACCAATACCAGTCATATCCTGCCTACCCTCATCCTTTATCACACCTCTTTGTGTTCGCCCTACTATATTAGTCAAGGTCTAATTAAGAAGACAGAAATAGAAATGAAAACAGAGAGATAACATTGGAACTTGGTTACACAAACCATGGAGGAATTGAGGAACTGAATGTGGGACATTTAGGACACCACAGTAAGTGGTGGTGGAAACCACCACTGCCTCTTGGGTAAAGGGATAAAGGAAGAGTCAGCTAACACAGAAACCTAGGAATGGGGAGCAGGAATAAGGAGCAGAGGAAGGGAAACATGAATACAGAGTCTGAGGGCAAAGAGATTCAAAACAAGCACAATTGTTGTGGGCTTTTGGAAGGAAAATGGGGAGAGAACAAACAGATGAAAGTGAGCTTGAAGCTCTGGAAAAGTGAATAAGCCATGTTAATAATAATAATAACAATGATAATGGTGGTGATGGTGATGATAATAGTAGCTAATATTATGGAGCACTATTTCAGGCATTGTTCCAAGCACTTTAGATATTAGGTCTTTTTTATCCAACATTGTCCTGCTGAGTTAGGCATTATTACTATTTCCATTTTACAGATGAAGCAGGAGTACAGAAAGACTACTTAACTTGCCCAAAGTCATACAGCCAAGATTCAAACCTAGGTAGTCTGATTCCACATACTTAACCTCTACCCTACACTACCTCCCAAAGGAAAACTGTGCCATTTCCCTCTTGGCCATTCCATTCCCTAGCCATCTGCACAAATGACCATGTCCTAAGCTAATTTGATGGAACTATTATAATTCTGGTAAAAAATAAACTCCTTTGCCCCTGGGATTTTCTAGAAAAGAATAATGGAGTAGGTTAAGAAATTAAAAAAAAAAAAAAAAAAGCTTTGGCAAGTATT
>NW_011375876.1:0-740 GCF_000754665.1 Bison bison bison
ATTCCCCGCCGACACTGCTCATCACTTCAGGCTGATCCCCTGGTTGCTGGAGCTGGACTCCGGCAGTTGGGTATGTAAGCATCAAGATAATTCTGATTACTAAAGACACTATTGAGATAGTGAAAATTATAGCCATAGGGTGGGTGAACTAAGAAAGAGTTTTATCTGAGAGATATATGTATGTATATATACATACATGAATCTTACCTATGCTAGCCTCTTGGTCACAGGGAAGTGAACAGTTTTCAAAATCTACATGGAATTACAAATCCCTAGAAAATATAAATTAAAGAAACATACTCAGGAAGTTTGAATTGATTCTGTTTTCAAAAATAGTCCATCAAGGACAGCCACAAGACGCAAGAGATGTGGATTCAATCCCTGGGTTGGGAAGATCCCCTGAAGAAGGAAATGGCAACCCACTCCAGTGCTTGTGCCTGGTAAATCCCATGGACAGAGAAGCCTGGCAAGCCACAGTCCATGGGGTCACAAAGAGTGGGACACGACTTAGTGCCTTAACAGAAGCAGAGGGCTAGGGAGGAAGGAGGAAGTAAAACCCAGAACTGACAGAAGAGGGTGTCCTGGAGCAGTGTGGTTATGTATTGAGGTGGTTCCATGAATAAATAGGAATTCAGTCACCATTGCTTTGGAGATCCCATTTATTATGGCCCTGTGATCCCACTGCCAATCCCTGTGGGATTCTTGCTGCTGCCCCAGGACAATGGTCAGTGCAGAGAAAG
>NW_011375877.1:0-1187 GCF_000754665.1 Bison bison bison
GCTCCTCTGTCCATGGGATTTTCCAGGCAAGAGTACTGGAGTGGGGTGCCATCACCTTCTCCAGAAAGGAGCAGGAGCAGTGGCCAGATCACTGCTCGGTGACAAGCTGCTCCCAGTAACAAGAGTTTTGGGGGAAATGCTTTTAATTTCCACACTACAAAGTTAAGATAGCCACTGACAGAAAAAGTTCTCATCTTAAATGATAAACTTTTTTACACTTACCTAAATTAAAACTGATAAGTCTGATGTTTCATGGAGGAAAAAAACATAGTTCTCTATCCAGCTCCAGCTGTTGTACCATAGTTTCAACAATATTTACCCAATAAGAATAAATTATGAAAAACTTTTGTTGCTACTCCTCTTAGCCTCTTGTGCAAAAACATATCCATTCATTCCATAAAACATTTAAGAAATAATATTCCTTTGTGAAGTCTTTGAAATAATTTTTGTCAGGAATAATCCATTTAGATCAAAAGCTTAGCTGAAAGGGAAACAGAAACAACTAAACATGGAATATGACTGCCCCTCTAGACAAGGCAAACAACTTGACACAGTCTGACGTTTTAAACGTTATTTTATCAGGGTTTTTTTCTTCTTGAGTTTAAAAAGTGGTAATTATTAGCCAAAAGGTTAGTGGAGATGTAGTAATGGAAGACAAAAGAGAATTTTCAACAATAAAAAAGTATTAATAAGGATGAGTACTATGTAACAAAATATGAAACAATCCAACAGTATATAATAATAATGAACCAAGACACAACTCATGAAATGCCCTCAAAATATATTGGAAAAAAAACTAGGAAATGCTAAATGGATTTGATTAACTACTTTTATCAGAGGTTGACAGATCATTAAAAATTAGTAATTTAGTAAAACTAAATAGTAAAGTCAGTAAGTGTGAATGGATACAGAAAGATGATACAATTAAGTCCATCCCCCTCCCCCAAATACATAAAGAACATTTATAAAGACTGTCTGTTACCTGGGTCACAGTGTAAGCCTTAACAGATTTTAGAAGGTGAATGTTAACCCACATTTCTGTGATCTCAATTCAGCTAAGTTAGAATCAACCACAATATAACACATTTTAAAATGCTTCAAGGCTAAAAGCATACTCCTAAATGACTCACTGAATCAAAGAGAAAACTAGGAGTTACAAAATGTTTATAACTGATAGTAAAAGTACC
>NW_011375878.1:0-686 GCF_000754665.1 Bison bison bison
TTGCTCTTAGACTCAGCATCCTTGAAATTAGAATCAAGTATCTGTGAGACACCTCAAGCACCATTTGAAAAATCATGGTGGAGAAGGTGAAGCCCACACTCTTTGGTGCAGCCCTCTCAGGTTTCCTTGGCCATTCCATCCTTTTACAGGAAAAGAAACAGGGGCTCAGTCAGGTTAAAAGATTTACCCAAGGTCCCACAGATAATAATTAGAGGAAGCAGGTCAAAATCCGATTTCCATTTTTTTCTCTTTAATCCCTTTTGTTAAAATTGGAGGATAATTTCTTTACATTGTTGTGATAGTTTCTGCTGTACCGCAACGTGAATCAGTGATGCATGCTTTCTCAGTTGCTTCAGTTGTGTCCGACTCTTTGTGACCCCATGGGCTGTAACCCACCAGGCTCCTCTGTCCATGGGATTCTCCAGGCAAGAATACTGGAGGGGGTTGCCATCCCCTCCTCCAGGGGATCTTTCCAACCCAGGGACTGAACCCAAGTCTCTCGCGTCTTCTGCATTGTAGGTGGCGCCACTTGGGAAGCCTGAATCAGCTATATGTGTACATATATCCTCTCCCTCTTGGGCCTCCCTCCGCGCCTCCCCCCGCCCGACCCCAGCTCTCATCCCTCTAGGTCATCACAGAGCACAGAGCTGACGTCCCCGTGCTATATGGCAGCTTCCCACTAGCTA
>NW_011375879.1:0-728 GCF_000754665.1 Bison bison bison
TTTGGGCTTTACTTGTTCTTCTTTTCTTAGTTCCTTTTAGGTATAAACTTAAGGTTATCTTTTCTGTAGATTTTTTCTTTGTGTCCTGAGGTAGGCCCGTATTGTTATAAATTCTCCTCTTAGAACTGCATTTGCTGCAGCCTGTAGATTTTAGATCATTGTGTTTCCGTTTCCATTTCCACTTCTCTCAAGGTATTTTTTTATGTCCTGTCTTGTTTCCCTGTTGGTTCACTGGTTATTTAGAAGTTCATTGCTTATCTTCTATGTGTTAATGTTTTTTTCTGGTTTCTTTCACAGCCACAGTGGCACAACACTAGAAGCTACTTCCAAGAAGAGGCTATGAGGGGAACTAGGTCAGAGATAGGGCTGCCCACAGAGAAGTTTAAGAAAATTTGTAATGAGTAATTGTGGACACGACTTAGCAAATCAACAACAACAAATTAGCAACAATGATTGTGGTAGTGGCTACGTGACTCTACATTTGACCAAAGTCTTAAAACCATAAACTAAAAAGTATGCATATTACTGTTTGTAAGTTATACATCAATTTTAAATGGGGGCTATAACAAGAAATATAACAAGTAATACCAACAAATGTATTGACCCTCAAAATATCCAGCTTAGCCCCACAGAAAGTCACATCGCTTCCTCCTTTGGAAAGTAGGATGATGAGCTGTAGACGCCCTCTTGCTCTCCCGGGAGGTCATCCCTGGAGAGATGGATGTCTC
>NW_011375880.1:0-656 GCF_000754665.1 Bison bison bison
GTTCAGTTGCTCAGTTGTGTCTGACCTTTGTGACCCAATGGACTGCTAGCATGCCGGCTTCCCTGTCCCTCACTATCTCCTGGAGTTTGCTCAAACTCAAGTCCATTGAGTCTGTGATGCCATCCAACCAGCTCATCCTCTGTTGCCTCCTTCTCCTCCTGCCCTCAATATTTCCCAGTGGAAAATCTGGAGAGCAAAATTAAAGCAGCGGGCATTTTGCAGCTAACCTCAGGGATTCCCAGGTGGCTCAGTGATAAAGAATCCACCTGCTAATGCAGGAGACTCAGGAGATGTTGGTTCGATCCCTGGGTCAGGAAGATCCCTTGGAGGAGGAAATAGCAACCACTCCAGTATTTCTGCAGGAAAATCCCATGGACAGAGGAGCCTGGCAGGTTGCACAAAGTTGGACGTGGCACAGTAACTCAAAATATAAGGTAGTAGCTGGGCTGGAAGTGCTTCTCTGTCCCCTGGGTCTACCTTCAGCCTGTCTGTCACCTGGGACAGGGGAATATTAACCCCTTAATGGTTTGCAAATGTTTTCTCCTATTCCATAGATTGTTCATTTTGTTGATTCTTTTGCTGTGCAGAAATTTTTAGTTTGATATAGCCCCACGTGTTTATTCTCTGCTTTCAATACTTGAGCTTTTGTTGTCATA
>NW_011375881.1:0-552 GCF_000754665.1 Bison bison bison
TACTCCTATTAATCTCTGAAATACAATGCTCTTTGTGAAACTGGGGGTAAATAAAGCTATTATTAGTCAGTTCATCCTGAAGAATTATGTTGTATTAGCCAAATATAATTTTCCCTCCTAGCTCAGAGAGTAAGGAATCTGCCTGCAAGACAGGAGACCCAGGTTCAATTCCTGGGTTGGGCAGATCCCCTGGAGAAGGAAATGGCAATCCACTCTAGTATTCTTGCCTGGAGAATCCTACGGACAGAGGAAACTGGCAAGCTAGAGTCCATGGGGTCACAAGAGTTGGACACAGCTTAGCAACTAGACTACCAGCCATATATAAATAACTGCTTTTTGTATATAGAAATATACTTCTATGCAATTAATTATGCCAGTTATATAGTTTTGTTTTTAATTCTACATTAAACTTCAGGGGTAATAAGTATAGGACTAAATAACTTAATGTAAGCAAATACACTTTTCATCATACATTTGTTTTACTAGCGTAAGACAAAAGGAGTGATTTTGTTATCTGATTCCTTTAATAATTAACAAAACTCACAAACATTT
>NW_011375882.1:0-755 GCF_000754665.1 Bison bison bison
AAAGTGATATAAAGTATTTAAGTAAGGTCAGTTAGACCACCCATATAATTAGCTAGAACTAGTTTTTTATTCTTTTCATTGTATAATCATGAAAATGTTAATAACTGATATATAAGATATAACAAAATATTAACATCAAGCTCTTGAGAACATTTTATTAGACAATTTTAAGTGAAAAATACCTGCTCTTCTCCTTATATCAGAGGGAAAGCATTTAGCCTTTCAACATTAAGCATCATGTTAGCTGTAAGTTTTCATAGGTGCACTTTATCAGTTTGAGGAAGTTCTTTTGCATTTATAGTAGGCTGAGAGCTTTTATCATGACTATATTGTTGAATTTTTTCAAATGGTTTTACTGCATCTATTGGGATGGTCACATAATTTTTAATGTCTCAATAGTGTGAATTTTATTAATTAGAACTTTTATACAAACCTTGCATTCCTAGGACAAACCTGGCTGTGACCTAGTATTTTTTTATATAAATTGCCTTATTAAATTTGCTAAACTACGTTTAAGGATTTTACATCTGTGTTCAAGAAATGATAAGTGTTTCTGGCTCATCAATTTTCTGGATATGTTTGTTCAGTTCAGTTCAGTTCAGCCTCTCAGTCATGTTCGACTCTTTGCAACCCCATTGACTGCAGCATGCCAGGCCTCCCTGTTCATCACCATCTCCCGGAGTTTACCCAAACTCATGTCTATCGAGTCAGTGATACCATCCAGTCATCTCATCCTCTGTCGTCCTCTTCTCCTC
>NW_011375883.1:0-925 GCF_000754665.1 Bison bison bison
CCATTTCCTCCTCCAATGCATGAACGTGAAAAATGAAAGTGAAGTCGTTCAGTTGTGTCCAACTCTTCATGACCCCATGGACTGCAGCCTACCAGGCTCCTCCGTCCATTGGATTCTCTAGGCAAGAGTACTGGAGTGGGTTACCATTTCCTTCTCCAATGCATGAAAGTGAAAAGTGAAAGTGAATTTGCTCAGTCGTGTCCGACTCTTAGCAATACCATGGACTGCAGCCCACCAGGCTCCTCCATCCATGGGATTTTCCAGGCAAGAGTACTGGAGTGGGGTGCCATTGCCTTCTCCATCAAATATATATACATATATATTTAAAACCCTACAATTATATATAATATTTCTTGCTTTATTTGTTTATTTATACAGAAACACATATGTATATGCTCATCATAAAACCATTTAGCTATATCAGTGGTGACATGATGTAATTGTGTCAACAGGAAAAGATGATGGTCAGCAAAGTGAAACAGAGTTGAAAACTATTACTTGATAAAGTAATAGGCATGGAAACCATGTTAGCTATGATGAGAAATTCATGATTTAATTTTATGAGTTTAAGTTTCTTAGTTTTATTTAAGTAATGTGCTTCAGTTTATAAAATTGGGGTAATAAACAGTAAATTTTATGGGGCTCTATGTGAATAAAATTAACATATGTTAATTTTGGAATTGGAACAGTTAGAACCAGACATGGAACAACATACTGGTTCCAAATTGGGAAAGGAGTACGTCAAGGCTATATATTGTCACCCTGCTTATTTAACTTATATGCAGAGTATATCATGAGAAACACTGGACTGGAGAAACCACAAGCTAGAATCAAGATTGCTGGGAGAAATGTCAATAACCTCAGATATACAGATAACACCACCCTTATGGCAGAAAGCAAAGAGGAACTAAAGAGCCCCTTGATG
>NW_011375884.1:0-1005 GCF_000754665.1 Bison bison bison
TTAGGGTTCCTGGGCTCTAGAGCACAGGCTTAGTTTCTCTGAAGCATGTGGGATCTTCCCGAAACAGGGATAGAACCTGTGTCTCCTGCGTTGGGAGGTGGATTCTTTACCACTGAGCCACCAAGGAAGCCTGGGGCCCTGATTTTGATCTTTGCTAAATCTAAAACCTTGATGAAAATGGTACGTTCTACAAGTGGCATTATTGCATTGTTTTTATGACTGAATAACTTTCCATTGTATATATACTGTGTAGCACAGGGAACTCTACTCAGTACCATGTAATGACTTATATGGGAAAAGAATCTAAAAGATGGTGGATATATTTGTATAACTAGTTTGCTTTGCTGTACAGCAGAAGCAAACACAACATGGTAAATCAACTTTAATACAAATTCATTTTAAAAAGGAAAAAAAGTGATATGTCCTGATTTCCAGCTAAGGCTTGCCTTAAAATCTTTACAGAGGAGGATTAAGGAAAATTGTAATATTGTACTGACAAGGCCCTGGTCAGTGGGCCCAGCTGTCATTCAACCCAAAGAAACCTGGTATTTAGGACCCACATCACAAAGAAAATCGGCCTCCCCAGCTGCTCTCACACTCACGCCAGCTTTAAGGGGTGGGTGGACTCAGGCACAGAGTGCTGATTTATGGCACTGAACTTGGCGTTTGCATGACCCCATTATTTCTGAGGAAGCATTCATTGCCGCATCACACTGCAAGTGCTGCCCTTGGTTCTTAGAGTCTTTAGTCCATGACAACACTCCAGTTCTTGGATACTGACCAAGTACAGAGTCCACTGGGAGCATTTTTCCAAGGAGAAATTAAAATCACAAAGGAAGCACAACTGCCTACTTGCCTTATAACCAAGATTTATAACCAATGATCCTCTGAAAGTAGTAAATTCATTCCAGTGTATCATTCTGGGATACTTCCTATTAAAAATTATGAGAAAGCACAATTAAGAGTTGATGAACTCATGTACCAAAAAGCTGAGAAGGCCATCCC
>NW_011375885.1:0-534 GCF_000754665.1 Bison bison bison
ACATTCTGTTTCTATAAAATCAGCTTTTTTTTTTTTTTTTTTTTGAGCTTTCACATGTGCCACATACCATTCCTATTATCCATTCATCTCGTGATGGACACTTAGGTTGCTTCCATGTCTTGGATATTGTGAATTATGTACAGTGAACACTGAACTGCAGGTATCTCTTCAAGATCCTGATTTCATTTCCTTCAGATATATTCCCAGAAGCTAGCCTGCTGAATAATATCATAAGTTAGCTCTGTTAATACTGCGGGGGGTGGGGGAGCAGGAATCCTATTTTCCATAATGCCCTGTCCAATCTGATTTTCTCAGAAAGTTCCCACCCATGGGACTTCCCAGCTCACTGGAAGATTCTCAGAGCTTCTCTATTTTTCTCTGTCTCCAAAGCGTTTCCATGTGTAGCCACCGCCTGTAGGTGCCCATCCCCTGAGGGATGGTATCAGCGTTTCCGGGGGTTGACTGAATGGCCTTGAACTTCGAAGTCAGAACAAACACTCTGGGCCCTGAATGACATTCGTCCTCTCTCCCCTG
>NW_011375886.1:0-859 GCF_000754665.1 Bison bison bison
GCTTAGTCGGTCAGTCATGTCCGACCTTTGGACCCCATGGACTGTAGCCCACCAGGCTCCTGTGTCCATGGGATTCTCCAGGCAAGAATACTGGAGTGGTTGCCATGCCCTACTCCAGGGGATCTTCCCAACCCAGGGATCAAACCCAGGTCTCCCGCATTGCAGGCGGATTCTTTACCATCTGAGCCACCAGGGAAGACCAATCATAGTCGTACAATATATTAGCTAAATAAAAGATGAAAATGACATGATCATCTCAATAGAGTCACAGACAGCATTTGAGAAAATCCAAAATTCTTTTATGATAAAAAGACTCAACATATAAGGAATAGAAGTAAAAACTATCAGCCTGAAATATAAGACACTAAAATTTAAGATCAAAACTAAAATCAGAGTAACCAGGAGACTTTCACCTGAGATTCTAGCTTTGTTTGCCAACCTATCAGTTTCAGTGAAATTAGGATGCGTTAACTGTAGGGGGAGGGAATATAACATATACACTAATACACAAATTCCACTGGGGTGTCCTGGGAGGCACTGTAACTTTTAAGATCCCTGAAAAGTTTTAGCCTGGAAATAGATTCGCCAAACCAAACAATCATGAGTTTAACATCGTCAGCGACTAATATGAACCATCTCCAACCCTCCTCTTCTGACTCAGAAAATGAAATGTTGCCACAGTCGAGCCTGACAGTGAAAGTGTTGAAGCCCTAAGTGGCTTTCTAACAAATTTAGACTTGACAGTTATTTTGTCTTTCTCTTGTCTTAGTGGGTTAGTCCACAAGAACATGGCACATTTTCTGGCTGCTGAGGGAAATACACCCTAAGCTATCTGCCTGCAGGCAGTTTTCCAGGATGG
>NW_011375887.1:0-856 GCF_000754665.1 Bison bison bison
CTCTTCCTGCCCAGGAGTCCACCAGAGACCCTCCTCTGTGTCCTAACGTCTCACTGCTGTGCTTTATGTCACGCTCGGCATACTGTGGGAATATGCATATGTTTTGCAGTTTTAATTTCCTGTTGAAGTAAAATGGATTTCATACATACACATTTAATACTCTAGAATTAAGGACAATTTTTTGGTTTACTTGTCTTCTCAAAGGATCTCAGCATAGCCCTGAGGCCCATCACCATTTTCCTGGTGAGTCTGAATCTTGAAATCTATGAAGGTTCTGAGAAGACACAGGAGATTTTCAGTTGCTACAATGTTTGTTGTTTTTTACATGTGGAAGGAAGAGACTCACTCTCCTTCTTCAGTGAAACTGCAAAAACGGGTAGAATTCTGCAGTGACCAGTGTTAGAGGTGCTAGCACAGAGAGCCCCAATACTGCGGATACAGACTTCCTCGTTATTCAGATTCCGCATTTGCAAGTTCACCTACTTTTTAGCTACTATTAGCATCATAAAACATATACCATCGTTTCACGGTCATTAATGGACATTTACAATGTGGACTGCCTTTAAATCATCAAACACACGCATGTTTCTACTTGAGGGCAGTCAAGCCCATTCCCTCATGTTTCATCCAATCATGTAAATCAGTCTCCTTCGTGTTCACTTTACTGAGGTATTTTCACATTTTGTGCTCCTAAGTTGACAGTTTCCCTCTTGAAAATGACCCCGTATGTAGTCCTCACGCACAGGCTAGTGTTTCTAAGCACCCATTGCTGCAAGCTAACTTTCAGTAGAAAATATCTCTCTCAGAAAGGTTCATTCAGGCAAGAATGGTACTTCTGGGCATGTGAGCTTGACAT
>NW_011375888.1:0-863 GCF_000754665.1 Bison bison bison
GGGATGGGGAAGCCTGGTGGGCTGCCGTCTATGGGGTCGCACAGAGTTGGACATGACTGAAGCGACTTAGCAGCAGCAGCAGCAGCAGAACAACTTCACTTTTTTTCTTTTCTTTTCTAATACATGAAGTCCATCAGAAGCATTTTGTTTCTGGCAGGGCCAATAGCACACTTAAGGGTCAAGTCACCTCTCCTCCTCTCTGACATAATGTACTGCTCAGAGACTCAGGACTATCTCACATTTCTCACAAAATCTACTGGTCCACTGCACTGATGACATCATCCTGATTTAATCTGATGAGCAAGAAGCAGAGAGTACTAGAGATGCTTTGTAAGACATACACAGACTAGAAAGTGGGAGATTTACTCCATTAAAATCTAGGGATGTAAAACCTCACTGAAGTTTCTGGAAGCTCAGTGCTGTATAGAATGTAAAGTTACCCTCTTCAAGGTGAAAGACAGCTGCACCTATATCAGCCACCTCTAAAAATGTCTGGTTGTACTCTTTGGGATCGTGGAATATATATCACAGGCAAGTGTGCCACGTTGGCCCATCAACTGTGTAACTCGTGAGGCTGCCTGTTTTGTGTGGGGATCTGGGCAGGAGATAACTCTGCAGTGAATCCAGGCTGCTCTCTCACTTCCAACTGGGCCTATGACCCAGCAGATCCAATAATGCTCAAAATGTCTGTGGGAATTGGTGAGGCTGTGTGGAGTCTCTGCCCAGCACTGATAGGGGATCACTGTGCAGAACTCTAGGGTTTTATAGAAAGGCCAGGCCCTCTTTTTTCCGATAACCATTCTCCTCTGGAGAGGCAGCAAAGGAAAATTCTCCAAGTAGGCAGAGCTTGGAGTGGCACAGCT
>NW_011375889.1:0-1212 GCF_000754665.1 Bison bison bison
AGGAGAGGTGCCAGGATTGGTTTATCTTAAAGACAACAGAAAGGAGACAAGTGCTCCCCACGTGTGTTAAGACTGAAAAGATTTGTTCTGTGAGCCATGAGCTGTAGGACAAGATGTACTTGGAGAATCTGGCCTGGCTAGAACAGATAACCAAGGGTACAGCGATAGGGAAGCTTTACTGAAAAAGGTACAAACTCCCCAGATGCTGGATTGCCTATGCTGGATATTTTCCATTCTCTAGCCTTCCCTACTCTGCTCTCTGCCCCAGAAGGCTGACCTGGGTGGACTTAGTTAACAGAAGTCCTTGCTTCTGGCTTCAGGCTGGGCTTGGCCAATGGAGATCCCAGGAAGGGAGGAGAGTGAGGGCAGGGTAATTTACTCCCTTGGCTCCCTTCTTGTGGCAGTGACTTGGGTTGGCTCTGTCCCTCAACTAAAGGTCACTGCTCCTCTCAAAGAGGCTGACTCTATGTGACTCTCTCATTCCAGGTTCTAGTAACGGCTCCTCACCCCCCTCGGCCATTCAGGCCATTCTGTTACTACTAGCTCCAGGTTATTGCACTTCAGGTTCCCCTATACTCAGACTTCCCTGGTGGGCCAGTGGTTAAGACTCCTCGCTTCCACTGCAGGGGGCACGGGTTCCATCCCTGGTCCCTGGTTGGGGAAGTTTCACATGTTGCACAGTGCAGCCAAAAAGAAAAACAAATTTTTAATGAAAGAAAGAAAAGAAACATCCTCCATTTTCCATTGAGTGGGCCATCTGGGCCTTGCTGGGCCCCTAAATGATGCTATCTCTGAAATTCTCCCTGTTAACTGAGTGGGAGGAAGAAGAAGGGGAGGTGAGTTGGGCAGTCCTCAGAGAATAAGAAAGAGCAGCAGAGTTCTGGCTGCAGGAGCCAGTGCCAACTGGGGAGGCAGAAGGGATGCTGATATACCCAGCCTCCGGAGTCTGCTTTCCTGGCAGGAGACATGGGCTGATGCAGGCAGGAGGCTAGCAACCAATAGACAGTTTTACAGAGCCAGTCTGAAGCTCAGGCTAAAGCCCTGGGCATCCTTTCTTCCACTGAGGAGAGTCTGGTACCCAGGAGGATTGGCACTTGCTGGCCCCTACTTGCTAATCAGATTGAAGGGCAAACTAATGAATGCGAAGGACTTAGGAATTTGAAACACTCCAGCACTTATTTTCACTGTGATCAGGAAAGCCATCTTGTGGTA
>NW_011375890.1:0-531 GCF_000754665.1 Bison bison bison
AGCCTTATGTACTGTTTTTTTTTTTTTTTTTCCAATCAAGATGTAATGCTTGTTTTGGAGCGATGTCAGCAAGATGGCAGATTAAGACATCAGCAATAGTTTGGCACCCTTTCATAGGCAGAAGTGCCTCCATGGGAGCTTTGATATCCTGGTAGGAGATTATGAAAACCAGTGGACTCTAAGACTGTAGAGAGATGTCTGAGGAGGCAGACTTGCACTCCAGTAACTGACTAGTCAAATGGGATCCTGGCTTCAGATACATAAACAACTCTGTACTCCTGAGGACTCAGCTACAGCCCAGTTTGGCTTTGGTTCTGTCACCAGCACCATATGCCAGGCTTTCTGGGAACAGTCACTGCTACATGTGTATCGGGTAATATGTGTACAGACCTCTGTCCCACCTAGGAATGCTGGAGGGGCCTGTGAACAAACTGTTGCTGCTGCTGCTAAGTTGCCTCACTCATGTCCGACTCTGTGCGACTCCACAGATGGCAGCCCATCAGCCTCCCCCATCCCTGGGATTCTCCAGGC
>NW_011375891.1:0-988 GCF_000754665.1 Bison bison bison
AGGGACGGGGGAGCCTGGTGGGCTGCCATCTACGGGGTCGCAAAGAGTTGGACACGACTAAAGCAACTCAGCAGCAGCAGCAAGCCGGACCTTATATATATAGCTGGCTACTCAACATCTCCATTCAGACTTCTAGTAGGTCTCTCAAACTTAACATATCTAATATTAAGCTACTGAGTACTATCCCTTCTATAATCGAACCCTAAATAATCTTATTTCATCATCCCAGTAAATCTTGATATTTCCTAATCGAAAAACTTTAGGTCTTAAATTTCTCACTGTTTTATATACCCCATACCCAATCCATCAGCAAATACTGTAGGCTCTGTCTTCAAAACATCCAGAATGTGAACATTTCTCACCTTTACCACCCTAGGCCATGCCACACTCAGCTCTTTCAATGACTACAAATTGCCTAATCAGCTTCTCTGTTTCTACCTCTGTTTTTTCTCCAGACTATTTCTCAATCCAGCAACCACAGTGACCATAGGTATATCACTTCATTCCTCTATTACTCTTCTACAATAATATCTCAACTCAAGAGTAACTAACCAAAGTCCTTACTATGTTTGAGAAAGCTCTTTATGATCTGCCTACCCCTTCAACCATCGTCCGTATCTCCTACCACTATCTCCCAGCTCCTTCCCCAGGGGGCACTCTGGCTTACCTCCCGTTCCCTGAACAAGCCAGGTATGCTTCCACCTGAGCTTCTGCCAGTGCTGCTCGCTAAACACAGAAGGCTCCTCCCCCAGCTCACCTCACATCCTCCCAACTTTAAATCTCCGCCCTGCTGTCTCCTCAGTAAGGCCTTTCTCAGGTCAAGTCAATTAGCATATCCCCATTATCACTCTGGAGAACGCAATGGCACCCTACTCCAGTACTCTTGCCTGGAAGATCCCATGGACGGAGGAGCCTGGTTACAGTCCATGGGGTCGCTAAGAGTTGGACACAACTGAGCGACTTCACTTTGACTTTTCACTTTCATGCA
>NW_011375892.1:0-1071 GCF_000754665.1 Bison bison bison
GGTGGGCTGCCGTCTATGGGGTTGCACAGAGTCGGACACGACTGAAGCGACTTAGCAGCAGCAGCATATATAAAATACACAACAAGGTCCTAGTGCATAATACTATATTAAATACCCTGTGATAAACCATAATGGAAAAGAATATGAAAAAGAATATGTATATGTATAACTGAATCACTTTGGTTTTTTTTTTTGAATCACTTTGTTATACACCAGAAACTAACACAACATTGTAAACCAACTATACTTCAATCAAAACAAAATGAAGCAAAACAAAACAACACTGAGCTGCTCAAGGCAAGTCCTCTTTACAGTCTTTGGAGAAAACCTGGGTTGATGGAAGAGGTCCTTCGGGCTGACAAGAGAGTAATAGGAGGGAGAAGCATTCATCCCAGTGGGCAGGAAGGGGCACTGGCAGCTAATGCTTAAGGAACTCAAACTCCCACATGGCTTTCAGGGAAGGGTTTTTAAAGTAACATTTGGGGTGAGGGTTGTAGCTTGTGAACTTCCTTCTAACTGGTTGGTGGTGAGGTAACAGGGTGGTGTTTCAGGACACTTTAAAAAAATTTTTATTGGATATAATTGATTTACAATGTTGTGTTAGTTTCAGGTGTACAGCAAACTGAATCAGTTATGCATATATCCATTCTTTTTTAGATTCTTTCCCCATGAAATTCCCAGGCAATTACAGAGTATCAAGTAGTGTTCAATAACAAGCATACAGGTCCTCGTTAGTTATCTATTTCACATATGGTAGCATGTATATGTCAATCCCAATCTTCCAATTTATCCCTCCCCCAGGTAACCATAAATTTATTTTCTACATCTGTAACTCTATTTCTGTTTTGTATATAAGTTCTTTTGCACCCTTTTTTTAGATTCCACATATAAGTGATGCCATATATTTGTCTTTTTCTAACTTACTTCACTCAGTATGACAATCTGTAGATCCATACATGTTGCCGCAATTGGCATTATTTCATTCTTTTTTATGGCTGAGCAATATTCAGTTGTATATATGTACCACATCTTCATCCACTCATCTGTTGATGGACATTTAGTTTGCTTCCA
>NW_011375893.1:0-1229 GCF_000754665.1 Bison bison bison
AAGATGTCAAGTTTTTTTTAAGAGACGCTAGAGGCCTACTGTGGCAGAGGTCCATCAGCTGGCCTGAGGTCTCTTACTCACCTGAAGTGTCCTTTTTAACACCTGCCTCATATGTACATTTTTCTGAAGATAAAAAGATGACTAATGATGTATTTAAAATGTGCACATCTCATATGTGTATATTTCACCTAAAATCAAAACCTAAAAGAACTGTAAACAAATACAAACAATATGCACACTGAAATACAAGGGGTAAAGTGTATCAACATCCACAGCTTAATTCAAAACACATGAAAAAACAAGGCACACTTCAGGATGGACAGAGTAAAATGTTTAATTTTAAAAGTTGATTTTAAAGTTTAACTGTAGAACCCTGACAGTCCATTTATTGATGTTCACTGAGTTTTTTCCAGCTTCTCTGTATATTGGAAAAACAGTCACCCACTATTTCTGCTAATTATAACAACAATTTCTAACTGCTGATAATATATATGTTATCCTACTGCTTATTCTTAAAACTGTGAACTATGTCCTAAACTTAGAAATTGATTTTGGCTTTTCATATGGGCACAAATATTACATCACTTTCTATCCAACACTGAAGACAAATCAATTTCAAGGGATGCAAACGTCTCTCAGTCAATTAAAAACCAAATGTGTGTAGACACATTCCTTTTTCTTTTATATAGCACTAGATTCATTGTGTCACAACAACCTCAACAGGAGTCTTACAAACTTAAAATTAAAAAATACAAATAAACACATATACATCTCATAATATCAAAAACAGACAAAGCCTTTGTGAAACAATTTTTAGATGTGCCAATGATTCATAATGCAAAACCAAATACATTCATCGCTTGGTCTTTCAAAAACAGTTAACAGCTTTCCACATGCTCCTTTCCTAGAGATCATTCATAAGGATGCCACACAGACCACACACTCATCACAGCCTTGCCCCTCCTCACTCTCAGCAGACACACACTGCCACGGGCTGACCTCTCTGGGCAGAACTCATGCACAGACAGGGCCACAGCTCTCCAACTGTGAACTCTGAGGGGCAGAAGCTTTCTACTTGGAAACAGATCATTTTCCCCCCAAAGTACTGCATACCACACATATTTCATATAAGAACTTTCTAAGTATAAGACATTTACTTAGGAAATATGGAAATTCAGAAACATAGAACATGTAAAGAGGAAAAACCTGCACCAAACACAGCATCATGA
>NW_011375894.1:0-751 GCF_000754665.1 Bison bison bison
TATGGGGTCGCACAGAGTCGGACACGACTGAAGCGACTTAGCAGCAGCAGCATATGTGTAATTGACTCACTTTGCTGTACACCTGAAACTAACACAACCTTGTAAATCAACTATACTCCAGCAAAATTAAAAAAAAAAAAACCAACCTGCGTAAGTAAGCAGCTGGGAGATGGACAGACCAATGGTTTGCGAGCTACTGAAACTGCTTGCTTTCTGTGTATAATAACTTAAGTGTTCACACTCTGTAAAACTAAAGAAAGACACAAGGGAAAAAAGCTGTGACACACTGAAGACACATTTCATTTTAAAAAATTCAAAATTAAAACTCAAGACTTCCATCTTCATCTTTGAACACAATTAAAATGGAGTTGCCAAAAACAGAAATGAAGTTGCCAAATGGGCCTGAAATCTCAATGGTGCCCTTTTAGCAAACACAGCAGCAACTGCCCCAAATACATTGCTGGGCACCTGTTTTGTATTCAAGATAGATAGTCCCTCAACTGCACTATCTTAGCTAGTTTTTCTTAAGCACTCTTGATCTTTAAGAAATATTGAAAGTAGGAGAATCGCTCTTAAAATCCCTGTAACATTTGGCTAAACACACACACAGGAAAAACCTTTTCAATTGATTAAATTCCTAATTTACAACTATTAACCCCAGGGGTTCTTCCTTCTCTTGACAAATTAAATGAATTTGGAGTCATGGAAGGAATATTTTAAAAATATATGTGTGTGTGTGTGTATATATATA
>NW_011375895.1:0-832 GCF_000754665.1 Bison bison bison
CAAGAAACACCTGGAGTAACAGGCAAATGTGGACTTGGAATACAGAATGAAGCAGGGCAAAGACTAATAGAGTTTTGCCAAGAAAATGCACTGGTCATAGCAAACACCGTCTTCCAACAACACAAGAGAAGACTCTACACATGGACATCACCAGATGGTCAACACCGAAATCAGATTGATTATATTCTTTGCAGCCAAAGATGGAGAAGCTCTATACAGTCATCAAAAACAAGACCAGGGACTGACTGTGGCTCAGATCATGAACTCTTGATTGCCAAATTCAGACCTACATTGAAGAAAGTAGGGAAAACCACTAGACCATTCAGGCATGACCTAAATCAAATCCCTTATGATTATACAGTGAGAAATATATTTAAGGGCCTAGATCTGATAGATAGAGTGCCTGATGAACTATGGACGGAGATTCGTGACATTGTACAGGAAATGGGGATCGAGACAATCCCATGGAAAAGAAATGCAAAAAAGCAAAATGGCTGCCTGGGGAAGCCTTACGAATAGCTGTGAAAAGAAGAGAAGCAAAAAGCAAAGAAGAAAATGAAAGATATAAGCATCTGAATGTACAGTTCCAAAGAATAGCAAGAAGAGATCAGAAAGCGGTCCTGAGCGATCAATGCAAAGAAATAGAGGAAAAAACAGAATGGGAAAGACAAGATATCTCTTCAAGAAAATTAGATATACCAAGGGAATATTTCTTAGAAAGATGGGCTTGATAAAGGACAGCAATGGTATGGACCTAGAGAAGCAGAAGATATTAAGAAGAGGTGGCAAGAATACACAGAAGAACTGTACAAAAAAGATCTTCAAGACCAAG
>NW_011375896.1:0-823 GCF_000754665.1 Bison bison bison
GGGGGGGGGTGTGGTCTTTGTTTTTTTTTTTTTTTAAGTTTTATTGATTGATTGATTTTTGCCTGTGCTGGGTCTTCGTTGCTGTGTGGACTTTTCTTTAGTTGTGGAGAGTGGGGATTACTCTCTAGCTGTGACGTGCAGGCTTCTCTTTGCAGTGGCTTCTCTAGTTGCGGAGCACAGACTCTAGGGTGCGCGGGCTTTGTTGGTTGTGGCACCTAGGCTCAGTAGCTGTGGCTCCCGGGCTCTAGAGCAGGGGTTCGGTAGTTGTGGTACATGGGCTTAGTTGCTCTGCGGCATGTGGGATCTTCCCAGATCAAGGATCGAATCTGTGTCTCCTGCATTAGCAGGTGGGTTCTTTACCACTTAGCCACCAGGGAAGCCCTGGGGGTTCTTATAAGTAAGATGATGATTGGTAGTTTCCAAATACTCGGCCTTTGTTGCATGGTCCTCACACTGGCACTGTGTGTTAAGTGCTTTTACAAACATCGTTTTATTTACTTTTCACAAACATTCTATGTATTAAATGATCATGTGCCCATCCTTCCAGTGAGGGAATAGAAGCTCAGAGAGGTGGAGTTATTTGCCCAAGATCACATCTTGGTAAACAATAAAATCAGGATTTGCTTCTAGGTCTGTGCCAAAAAGGGTCTCACTGTGAGAAGGTTTCTGGGAGAGGCATTAGGTTTCAGTGGCAGAAAATGATGTGTATCTTGTGGAAACAGGGAAGAGTTTGTTTTTATAAAGGAACAGCTTGGGGACAGTCGTGGAGGAGGGGAGAACGGCAGCAGCAGGAGCAAGAAGAAAAACTATGACATTAAATATA
>NW_011375897.1:0-529 GCF_000754665.1 Bison bison bison
ACCATATGTTCTTCCAAGCTTTTCTTCTTCCAAGGAAAGCATTTCTCCAAGTGTTCCTTGGATTTATGTATTTATTCAAATGTAAAAGTAGAGCTTGGACTAGATAATTTTTGAGCTTCCTTTGGTTCTGACAGTATGATTTTACAAATCTATATTTGAATATGTCTTTTTTTTAATATATAGATTTTCACTAGTGCAATTATGATTTTTATTTCTCTTTAAGGAACATAACTCATTTTGGGTATTCCTCTCTTATAGAACCAAAGGATAATATTTTTTTTTTAAATCCCAGGACTTGCATTTTGTAATTTTACACAGTCTACAGTAACTAATTTAAACCTACCATAGTTAATTGAATGGAAAAGGTCATTGCTAATTTTCTTGGATATAAAATGTAATTGACAGGCACAATTTAACTTTAAGGAGGTTATACTATGTCTAATAATCCAAAATTAAATTATTCTTATTACTTTATTTTATTTATTTATTTAAATAAATAATAAATTATTTATTATTTATTTATTTAAAT
>NW_011375898.1:0-897 GCF_000754665.1 Bison bison bison
AGTATGTTTGCTTTCTCAGAAGAAGCAGCTATTGGAGCCTAAAAGTACCTCCAGAAATAAATGGGTATTCTGAAGGACCTTTGTCAAAATTCCCAAATTTTAGAGCTGTAAGGAATCATGATTCCATTATCAGTAAATCAGTTAATGAATGTGTGTCTATATTTCATTTTAAAATTAGCTTTATGGCTGCATAAGTGGGGCAATAACATGCAAATATTTAATACATAGTTTAATGATTTCTGACACATGTAAATGTCTGTGTTATTACCCATGCAATTAAGATATAGAAATTTTCCATCACTTCATAAAGAGTTTCAATAGGGACAGAGTGAAGGGATAAAGTAGGTCATTAAATAGTTAATCCCACTAAGGGATTGTAAGTAGAAAAAAATATGGGAGATCCCTGTAAGTTAATGATTACTCAAGAAATCAGGTTTACTTAGCCACAAAATCATGCAGGCTTATTTAGCAACAAAACCATGTGACAGAAGAATGAGACTTGTCCCAAAAACAGTAAAGCAGCAGTGACATGAGGCCCACATCCTGCCCAGTCAGCTCAGGAAGTTAGGACATGCTTTCTGCACACATAAAAAGCAATAATTTGTGGACCTAACTTGACCACGTAGGTATAAGAAAACTCCTCTGCTCAACCTGGAGAAGGAACTGATGATGGAAGCATGGCGTCAACTCAAGAAAGGCAAAGATGTTCTCCCCTCCTCACTTGTTCTTTGATTATAAAACTATAGGCCAGTAAGTTTCAGGGTTATGGATTTTTGAGTTTTACCAAGAGAATGCACTGGTTATACCAAACATCCTCTTCCAACAACACAAGAGAAGACTCTACACATGGACATCACCAGATGGTCACTATCAAAATCAGATTGATTATACTCTTTG
>NW_011375899.1:0-881 GCF_000754665.1 Bison bison bison
GTAATACCCTTGATATCCATCCAAGCTCTTATGTGTAAAAGTAATTTGTTCTTCTTTATTGCTAAGTATTATCCCATTGTATTGGATGTACCACAACTTTTTTACCCATTAGCTTGTTGATGAAACTGATGTTCTTTACAATTTTTGAATATAACAAATAAAGATTTTATGAACATACATACATACATCTTTGTATGGACATATACTTTTGCTCCCTTTGTCTGTATATTTAGTAGTGGAATCACTATGTTCACTAGAGTAGGGATACATTTACCTTATTAAAAAAAAACAAAAACTGCTAAGCTGTTTTCCAAAGTGTTTGTGCCATTGTATGTTCTCACCAGCATTTCCTCCACATCCACACCAACACTTTGTATGGTCAGTTTTTTAAATTTAGCCTTCTAATTTGATATATAAGCATTTCTCATTTAATTTGCATTTCTCCAATGAATAATAATGTAGAGAGTTTTTGATGTGCTTATTTGCCATTTGTATATTTTTATTGGGTAAAGACAGCTCAATTTTTTTTCTATATTTGGCTGCTTATATTTTATGAAGTTTTTAGAGTTATTTGTATATTCTAACACAAGTTCATTATCAGAAATATGACTGATATTTCCGATGAGAAATAATATTTTCTCTCAATTTATAGTTTGTCTTCATCGTCTTACAGTTTTTTTAAGAATAGAATATTTTAATTCTGATCAAGTTCAATTTATCAATTTACTTATGGATTATGATTTTGGTGTCAAATTTAAGATATCTTTTTCTAACCCAGCATCACAAGCTATGTTTTTAAAAGCTTGTGTTTTTTTTTCCTAGAATTTGTATAGTTTTCAGTTTTATACTTAATATGATGCATTCTCAGTTGATTTTTGTAT
>NW_011375900.1:0-783 GCF_000754665.1 Bison bison bison
AGCACCCCATGGACTGCAGCCTACCAGGCTCCTCCGTCCATGAGATTTTCCAGGCAAGAGCACTGGAGTGGGATGCCATTGCCTTCTCTGACAGCAATACTTAAACTACCTCAAAGAGGTAATAACTTTCCTAATATCAAATATAACATGTTTTAAAAAGAGAGACTTAATCCCAGACCTGTCTTAGTCCAGAGACTGCGCTCTTTTGTTTTTACCATGAAAAATGCATTTTAGAATAAAAACAGAAAAATAAAACTCAAGTTCCAAAAGACTTGGGTAGCAAAATGTAAGATACAAATAGGACAGTAAAGCATATGGATGAAGAAAACATAAATCATATAGATGAAGGAAACATCAGGGAATGGAGAAAAGCTTTAGCTAATATTAATTTTAAAAGCTTATCATCTGGGAGGGAGTAAAAAAAGGCAAGAATGACCATGTAGGTAATGTGATCAGTCATGGACTCTGTAAGATATGCTTGGTAACTAGCACCGTTTCCAATGGTTCAGGATTCTCCCTGATCATTGCCTCGGAAAATTGTGTCATATAACCCAAGACTTGGACAGCTTGGTTAATGAACAGTCTGTTAGTGAACTTTGATGTTCTGACCACAGTTCCCTGGGCACAACCTTATTCAACCATTTTTGCTTAGTGAAACATTGTTTGGTACACATTAATCAGGAAATCTCAAGAGTATAAATTCCAGGAAGATTTTGAGATATTACTTGGTGAGAGAAGGGGTAGAATCTTCACTTCATAGATTAAAAAAAAAAAACAGGCCCC
>NW_011375901.1:0-1409 GCF_000754665.1 Bison bison bison
CCAAGGACTATATAGTCCATGGAACTGATGGCTTATAATTAGTATTTTTTGAGTGTTTAATATGTTCCAGGTACAAAACTAAGCACTTAATCATCATCACCATTTAATGTCTTAGAAAATTTAGGCTCACAGGTTAAACAAATAGTCCAAGTTCACATGTTTACTAGTGAGGATTCAAATCCACTACTGTCTGGCCACAAAGCACCACATCACATCTTCATTAAATATTTCTATATTTAGTCACTATGTAATGCTAAAGTAAATCGAAATGGTTTGTGAACTAGTGAAAGTTTAAAATTTTATGCTTATGAAAATATCTGAATACTTAAAATCCATGTTTGAAAACTTCAGAGCCAGCAAAGTACAAAATTCAAGCCAAAGCATATGCAGATGGAGAAGATGGAACTTAAGGGATAAAATTAATCTTTTTTCCCTGTCACTAATTCATCATGTGGCCACAAAAAATAATAATAATTCAACTGTTAGGTCAACCTCAGGGAACAAAAGAAAATAAGTTCCTACGACCAGGTACTTTTGCTACACTTGCTAAATCCTTGACTAATCAACAATTTGATGAGACAGGTATTATTACTCCATTTATATATGGCAAAACCATACAATATTGTAAAGTTAAATAATAAAATTAAAAAAATAAAAATAAAAACAAAAGAAACCAGATTCAGAAAGTTTGAATAACTTGTATCCAGTTGGTAAGTGACAAAGTTGAGATTAAACAAAAAAAAGCACAATTAGAAAATTAATGAGCTCTATTTTAAAATAACATGTATGTGTGTTGATCACTGACTGCTACACTGAATGTGACTGGATCAAACCCAGGTCTCCTGCATTGCAGGCAGATTCTTTACCATCTGAGCCGCTGGGGAAGCTTGAATAACACACTTTAAAATAATGTTTATGAGTGTTGATCACTGACTACTACACTTATGTAACTAATTTACAGAGCAAACTAGTTTTCTGATATGATATGCAAGACCTAGGAATAAAAACATCTGCAAAAGTTTAAAAACATTGATTTTAAATTCTCTATTTGAAGACTAATGAAATGACTTCCTAACCATGGTACACGTATCCATTTTCCATGACTAAAAATCTGGTAATAAAAGGGAAAAATTCAGATTATTTCTGAATTTTGGAACTGAAAAGATTTTAATGACTGAAAAGGGAAACAAGATGTTTAAGACAAATGTGTAAAAACAGACATTTCTTTTTTTGCACCACAGTGCTCCAATGCTCCAATAAAGCCTACACTTTCAGGTTGCTAAATTGAAATCTTCTCTTTTAAATACTTTTCAAAAACCAGGAATTTAGAAAAGTATCACTCTGAACTATCTTTGAAGGTTCATGGCATCCAACATCATCATATGAAATAAGAAATAGAAGCATCTTTT
>NW_011375902.1:0-526 GCF_000754665.1 Bison bison bison
AAAAAATCTATATAAAATTTAGTCTAGCCGAGGTGTGTGTGTTTTCCTTCTTATACCAGCAAACAAAACAAATAAAAAATCTTTCTTTAACTGCTCATCTTCCTTTGCCTATACAATGTGCTGGGAGAAAATAGTGGAGATAAGTGGTCTGCTCTGATAGGTTTAGTCCATTTTACTATTGGTCAAAATTCTCTACAGACAATGCAAAGTCACAGCCTGCATGCCTTAATCACCCCCTAGCTCATTACAGCTACTCTACACCCATATTTCTTATTTTTCCTTCCCAAACAAGCAACTTGAAAGTATTTTCTATGATCAGTGTATTTGTTTCCTCATTGAAATTATACTGTCCTACTGGATTTACCTTTTTCAGTCACCAATAATTGGATTTTTTTGTAAATCCAGTTGATATTTTACAGCTCTTATCTTATATATTCTCTCAGATGCATTTGGCAGAGTCTGATGTGATACATCTCTGGCTCTCCTGTTACTCTTGTCTACTCTTTTTCTGTCAAGTCTTTAATGT
>NW_011375903.1:0-526 GCF_000754665.1 Bison bison bison
AAAAAAAAAAAAAAAAAAGCATCATACATCTACTTCAACCATTAAAGTAAAAAATGCATTAAAAAATCGAGGATTTGTGGTTCAGATATTCCAAAGGGAGCCACGTGGCCACCATGGTCATGGTTTCAGACATGTGCTTGTATTACTGAGAAATTTTCTGAACTGTATCACATCCAAGGACACCAATGAGCCTTGCTGCCAGCAGCTGCCAGTTGCAACTTTATAGTCTCAAGCTCTCCTCTTGTACTATGTAACCATTTCAGACCTCAGTCAACCCTTACATGACAAGCACCCTTCTTTGTCAGCTCCAATCCTAATTATTGACAAATATCTTATGATTTGGGGACCTTCTGCCTTTATAACCCACCCCCATTTTGTAGTCCAGTGGAAAAATTCAAGTGCTTCTTGAATCTGTCTCTCCGAGGTTATGGTCATCAATTTGGCTTAAACAAAACTCTTTTCTCTTCCTTATATATATATGCTATATTAATTTATTATTTTTCTCCACTGTTTTGGCTCCTCCTAT
>NW_011375904.1:0-1101 GCF_000754665.1 Bison bison bison
TTCCAGCAGGGTGAGCAGAGACCATTATGTGGTGGATTACGGAAGAAAAGGATGGGGACAAACTGCCACACCCAGTCTTAACACTGCATCCCTCAGAAGGTGCAGAAGATGATTTCAGTGTTTTCAGAGATAGAACCAGTTGGAGCACAGAGGTTAGAGGAAGCAACAGAACGTTAGGATAGCCCTGACACTTACCAGCCACATAGAAATAGATGACCATTCATCACCACATTTATCCTCACAGCAATGCTTGTGTGGGAGATACATACAGCCTGGCCTTAAAAAAAGCCCTCAATAAATGGAAAAAAAAAATATGCACACTCCTCTCAAGTCTTCCCCAGGCCTAAAATCCCTTGGTCTCCTATAAAACACAAAATGTGTCAATTGATTAATTATTTAATTGATACCTGCCAATCCTGTATTAGGAGTACAGATGAGAAGAAGACCCA
This sequence comes from Bison bison bison, assembly GCF_000754665.1. NCBI lineage: Eukaryota > Metazoa > Chordata > Mammalia > Artiodactyla > Bovidae > Bison > Bison bison. The sequence continues at coordinate 450 of NW_011375904.1, forward strand.
CTCCCCCACATCCAAATCTCAGCATGTTTCTCTCCTGCCTGCTGACTTGGACTTGCATAGCTTAGTCGGGTAGCTCAAATCTTAATGGATAAGTCATTCTTTAACACAAGTAGGTAATAATACTGAGATAAAGAGGTAAGTTCCAGCTCTGATAAGAGAACAGAGAACTTTCTTTGACATCTGCATCCTGAGGAACCCCTCAGGCAGGAGGTGACACGTTGCAGCTTTGGGGGACCCCTAGACCAGGATGGCAAGATATGAGTTGTGGACACCCACAGCCTATAAAATCTTTATGAATAATCAGAGAGAGACCCGAGCCCACCCACCCAGCGGGCACATCTTCAATCAGGACAGACTGTGACACTCTTGCTTTCTTTTCCCCAGGAGGATGATTTCAATGAGCACAAGGTTTTAATGACTGCCCTCTGCCCTCCCTGTCTCGGCCGCTGCACAACCAACTTGCGCCGCCTCACTCCAAGGCCATGTGAGCCTTGTGCCTGCACATGCCCGCCAGGTCTCATGGCCACGTGGAACAGGGTGGGCCTGTGGATATCAGCACAGAAGGCAAGGTCGACGGCTTCACCCAAGAAGCAGTTCAGGCAGCCATCATCCCCATGTTGGACCAGGTCAACACCTGCCTGGACCACCTGGA
>NW_011375905.1:0-717 GCF_000754665.1 Bison bison bison
CTGATATAAGCTAAATAAGCAGGGTGACAATATACAGCCTTGACATACTCCTTTCCCAATTTGGAACCAGTCTGTTATTCCATGACTAGTACTAACTGTTGCTTCCTGACCTGCATATAGGTTTCTCAAGAGGCAGGTCAGGTGGTCTGGTATTCCCATCTCTTTCAGAATTTTCCACAGTTTATTGTGATCCACACAGAGATGATTATGAATCATTATACCACACTAACATCAGAGAAGTGCAACTTATAACATCTATGTGGAATTTTAAACAGGACAAAAATAATTTGAATATCTTTGAGAGTTAAATTTAATAGGGCCCTAATTTCCTTCCATTATGTTCTCAATAATTTTATTATTCTACTATATAAATATATATAGTGACATCCAACCACCATATATATATTCCCTCATGTCTCCCCAGAAATACTGAAGAAGACAGCAGACCATCCTCCAAGAATTTTCAGCAGAATGTCCTTTGTTAATGACACCACCTCGCATCCTTCTGCCTTCCTTCTGCTGGGTGTACCTGGTCTGGAAGATTTCCATATATGGATTGCTTTCCCTTTCTTTGTTGTTTACCTGATAGCCCTTGTAGGGAATGTCACAATCCTGTTTGTAATCAAGACAGACCAGAGCCTTCATCAACCCATGTTCTACTTCCTGGCTCTTCTCTCCTTTATTGATCTAGGTCTGTCCACTTCTACCATACCCAAA
>NW_011375906.1:0-1094 GCF_000754665.1 Bison bison bison
CTTAATGGATCATAAGTTCTTCAAGACACTGACTGTTTGGGTTTTTTGGCCACTCTGCACACCTTGTGGGATCTTAGTTCCCCAGCCTGGGATTGAACCCATGCTCTCAGCAGTGGAAGTGCAGAGTCCTAACCACTAGGCATCCAGGAAATTCTCAGGGCACTGACTCTTAAGCTTAGTTGCACATTGGCATTGCCTGGGCAACTTCAAAGATGCCAGTGCTTGGATCCACTTACAGATTCTGTTGTAATGGGTCTGGACTAAGGCCTGGACTTTGGATTTATAAAAACTCCCCCAAGTGACGTCATTTTGCAGTGAATTTTGAGAACCTCCACTTTAAATGGCCTACTCTTTCTCACCAAAGATTCCTCCTTGAATAGTGTGGGTGCTTCTTGAATGGATTGTTCTAATGTGTGTTTGATGGCCAATTCAACGGTCCAGATCCATTCACCTTAAACTGAGAAAGACAAGGGGTATTGTGTGGGTCTTGGTCAGCAGAGCAGCAGCTGACCACGATGTCACAGCTAGGGGCTGTGTTCTTGCAGAAGGCCTGGGCTGATGAACAATGAATGTGTTTTTTCCCCTAAAGGCCACTGCAGGTACCTACCACCACCACCTCCTTCCTGGCTGGCACGGGCTTGGATAGAAATAAAAAAAAAAGTTTCACATAATTGTTTTCTGTTCCCCTGTATCATTTTCTCAGAACACATTAGTTGATATAATGTTCTGATTTGGAGACAGTTTTCAAACTGTATTTCAGTTTGGAATCTGCACAGAAATAGATAACTTTACTGGCATTCCCTCCCGCCCCCCACCATTTCTTGAAAGATCCCCAAGACTGCCAGAAGACATCCCTTCCTTTCATTGCACACTCTGCCCCAATCCCATCATATGCTTAATAAACAGTGAAAGAGTAAAGCTGGGTCACTCATGTCTGCTTGATAAAAATGAAAAATGCACCAGACTTCTCTCAGTGTATAAAACGTGGCCTACATTTCTCCTTAGGTTGTGTTGACCTGTGTTTATTTCTGTTCACTGTCGGCCAGCAAAGCCTAGAGCAGTGGTTAGCCTGTAGACTCAAAGCCTGTATCATC
>NW_011375907.1:0-961 GCF_000754665.1 Bison bison bison
GGAAGCATTACTTATATTCCAGAATTCCACACTAACTAACAACTCCTCAGTTTCATTCTGCTCCTTGTGTTTTAGTAAACTCTGGTTCATTTAATTTAGTGAACACCATCACTTTTTTGCTATCTCCCGGATCCAAGTGAAAAAAGAATTGTAAAGGGCAGAGGGGAAAGAATAGCTTTAGTGCAGAGAGAAGAATGTTTCCTTTCTGAGGCGCAAAGGTGTCACATCATCTACATCCGGCTGTTTAATGGAAAATCCAGGTAGTAAAGACCAAAGAGGACAGATTTTGTGTCTTTGTCTTTTTATTTCTCTGTTTCTGCCAGTCAGATGGAGAAGACTGAATATGAATAATTGCATCTTATTAAGAAAGCCATTTTTGAAATTTTGGGGAATTTTGTTTCTTTTCCTCAAACAGAAAGGAGCGGATTTTAAAAAAATTTCAGTGACTTGTAAGTGATAAAATTAAAATAAACACAAAAATATTTTTATCACTTAAATTCAGGGTGAGCACTGAGTCAAATAATAAAATTGAAAGCAAAGATCTTTATAATCAATACATAGCAATTATTCTTAGTGTCAAACTTCCATTAAAGGTTGAAGAAGAAAAGAAGCACAAAGGTAGTGAAGTGGAAGTATCAGAGAACATGTGCTATGCTGCTGATGAGAGTGGATTGTTTCAGCAGAGAAAGAGTGGAGGAAACAGCAACCAGGAGTTTCCTGCTATGCAGAATGAGGGTTCTGATAAGTAATCCTATATCAATATGTAACAGCATGTCCCTAGTTATGTTCCTGTAAAATAATTTCTAACTTGAGCTAATGTTTGTGATGTACAAATTTTATATTTTACTAGAGATATAGTTATTTTTAATACTCTTGTTCTTTAGCCTTATTATAGAGTTCCTTTGTTAACATACCACCATGTTACATATTAGAGTATTCTGGATTTGACTGCATATTTGCC
>NW_011375908.1:0-921 GCF_000754665.1 Bison bison bison
ATGAAGTTCTCCCCTTACAAAAAAAACTCAAAATTGATCAAAAACCTAAATATAAGAACTAAACTGTAAAACTGTTAGAAGAAAACATAGGAGTGAATGTCCAGGACCTTTGGACTTGGCAATGGGCTCTTAGATATGACACCAAAAATTCAAGATAAACACACAAAAATAGATATATTGGATTTCATCAAAATTGAAAAGCTGCATGTGTCTAAGGATATTATCAAGAAAGTAAGGGACGCCGGAAACCAAGCTTGAATTAAGGGCCACCCACGATGCACACAGGCACAGGAGTGCTGCGCGCTCAGTGCTCTGAGTCACGTTCATGCACGTCGGAGGCTGCTCCCGCCCCTACGAGCCTCTACTGTTGCAGGGAATGTGGTTTGGGCTGATGTTCTTTTTTTTAACCTTATGAGAAATGAACAACCTCCTACGTCCCTGCACCCGCTTTCAGCCCTATCACTGGGGACACTTACCTTGAATTCAGCATCACAGTTTAAGGTGGGCTCTCGAGCTAGGCTGCTTTGCACCTTTACTAGACTCTTTGGACCTCAGTTTTCTCATCTGTGAAATGGAAATAACGATAGAAACTGCGCTGGGTGCTGCTGTTGGGACTAAGTCAGCTGATCCACATAAAGAACGCAGCACACTGCGGGCATTCAGTAAGCGCTGTGTTGATGCTAATGGCACGAACCCACACTGTTCTTATTTCTAGTAATTACTCAGAAGTATCAAGTGCCGTTCTAGCTTGCCCTTGAATAGCAGAGGGACTTATTCAATTCACATCCTCTCATCCAACACTCATCACTGAGTCATGAAGTAGGAAGACAACTCATAGAACAGAATTCTGCACGAATATCTTTGCAATTCCAGTAGTACGCTTGAAAGTACCCTTTACTTTTAATTTTCAGTCAAACTCTC
>NW_011375909.1:0-522 GCF_000754665.1 Bison bison bison
CTCAGCCATTAAAAAGAATGAAAGAATGCCATTTGCAGCAACACGGATGGACCTAGAGATTATCATACAAAGTGAAGTAAGCCAAAGACAAATATCATATGATATCACTTATATGTCGAATCTAAAATAATGATACAAATGAACTTATTTACAGAACAGACATAGACTCATAGACTTAGAAAACAAACTTATGGTTCTCATAAGAGGAAAAAGGTAGAGAGGGATAAATTAGGAGTTTGGGATGAAAATATACACACTACAGTATATAAAATAGATAGACAACAAGGACCTACTGTATAGCACGTGGAACTCTGCTCAGTGTTATGTAGTAGCCTGAATGGGAGGGGAGTTTGGGGAGAATGGTACATGTATATGTATGGATGAATCTCTTTATTGTTCACCTGAAACTGTCACAACATTGTTAATTAGGCTGCACCACAATACAAAAAAAATTTTTTTTTAAGTATTTCTTTCTCTTTTGTTGCCTTGTTCTCTTTCCATTTCTTGCCCCTTTTAGTCTTC
>NW_011375910.1:0-1061 GCF_000754665.1 Bison bison bison
AGAGCTGGGTAGGGGAGAGGAGAAGCGTGTGAAGGGAGGGGTGCCGCCTCGGGTGGCTCCGCAGTACCTGCTGCTCGGTGCCCTCTCCCCGTCTCCTGCCGCAGGGCTCGACTCTGGTGGCCGCGGCTCCTGAAGACAGAACAACAGAGGGGCTGAGGGGGTCCCCAAGCCTGCCCTGGCTTGCTCCCGCCGGCTCTCTTACGGTAGATGGACACGGGATGCTGCGGCCCCTCACCTCTCCGGTACCTCGCTCCTCATCTTCCCCAGGCACGTGGCTATCGATGAAGTCGATCTGCTCAGGGTCTCCGTCAGCTAGAGAGAGCAGGGCGTGTCAGCGAGCGGAGGGGGGCGCTAAGGGCCTCGTCCACACCCCCAGCCCGCAGCCCATGACCCCACTGCTCACCAGAGCCATCCTCCTTTCTCTCCCTGGGCCCCCGAGGCTCCCGGGCCAGCTCTGAGATCCGGAACGACAACTCGGAGAACTCATCTGTCGACTGGAAGTGCAGAAAGGCAGAGATGGGAGATAGACCCTCCAGAGTCCGGGGCCCGTGGTGAACCAGCCCTTCCCTGAGGTTCTTGGACAAGGGACTGAAGAAGACGGCTCCAGCCACCCTTATCACTCTGAGCTTTCAAGGCAGAAGACGAAGGGTCCTAGCTCAGGTTCTCCCTGGGGCCGAGATCCCCCGTGTCCACTGGGAAGGAGGCCCTTACCTCATTTCCAGACCACCTCTTGCTGCCACTGTCAACGCTGTGGAAGCCCGAGTCCAGCCCGCCATCGTACCGACGTCCCGGAAACAAGTCCTCGGCAGGGCTGGGGCCAGCCAGGGAGAGCCGGTCAGCCCCGTTCTGGGTGGCCACCCCCTCATCCACCCTCTGGAAACCACGGGGTCCCTGGTGCTGGGGAGAGGTATAAGTATCCAGGGGCTTCCTTTCTTCCCATGTGGAACTTACCAGGGGCTGAAACTCGGGGGGCGGGAAGGAGCAAGGTCCCCCAGTGCAGACCCGCCGCGCCGCCCAGCCTCTGTTGACAAATACTTGAAGATGTGAAGTTTCCCCTTCAG
>NW_011375911.1:0-959 GCF_000754665.1 Bison bison bison
CAGTTGTCACTATGTTTTAATGGGACACTGTTCTTTGATGTATCTGAGGCTGCCTTCTGAGGCATCTGTAGAACAGACCAAAATTGCAGCTGTTTTTTATATCTTTCTGAGTCCTATGCTAAACCTTTTGATCTACAGCCTTCAGAACAAAGATGTTAAAAGAGCAATAAGGAGAGTGATTCAAGAGAAAATTTTTGTCAAATTAGGTACACATTTGGCCATAGGTATGTAATATATTTAAGAGAGAATTTTAAATTAACGAGTCACTTTTTGTCATTGACTTATTTTTTTCCTTTTGCAATTCACTTATGAAATGTGGAAGAATCTGTCAGATCACTAGCTTGTGTCATTTCTGTGTATTTAAAATGAATACCATCCCTCTGGGTCATTCCAGTGCACCAGCCCCAAGTAAAATTAAACAAACAAACAAAAAACTACTCAATAAATAAATAAATAAATAAAATAAAATGAATACCATATGGAAATTCAATGACAAGACCAAAGAGCATTGTTATTTTTGTAATATTAGTAAAGGACAGATAATTCTGTGCACAGTATTCATAAAGGTAGAAAGTTATAAAAGACAGAATTACCAATGATGCTAAGACAATGCCAATTTGTTTGATTTGAGGAGTTTAAAATTTTCCAAATTATTTTCCAAAACTTGTCAATAGTATAAGGAGGAATGTTTTTTGCTTAGATGGTTGGTTTTTTCCTTTGTTCACGTTACATATCCAAGAAGCTTTTTGGGTATCTTAAATTATTACTCTAAGAACTATATTTAGTTATTAGTACTGGTCAAACAGAATCCTCATTGATTAAATGTTTGACAGAAACGCCAAATTTCCTTTAGATTTTTTTTTTTTTCCTCTAATTTTATTTTATTTTTAAACTTTACATAATTGTATTAGTTTTGCCAAATATCAAAATGAATCCGCCACAGGTATACATGTGTTCCC
>NW_011375912.1:0-908 GCF_000754665.1 Bison bison bison
CGATCAAGTCAATGAAGCCATTGAAACATCTCATCCTCTGTGTCCCCTTCTCCTCTTGCCCTCAATCTTTCCCAGCATCAGGGTATTTTCCAATGAGTCAGCTTTTCACATCAGGGGGCCAAAGTATTGAAGTTTCAGCTTCAACATCAGCCCCTCCAATGAACAACCAAGACTTATCTCCATTAAGATGGAATGGTTGGATCTCCTTGCAGTCCAGGGGACTCTCAAGAGTCTTCTCCAACACCACAGTTCAATTACATCAATTCTTCTGTGCTCAGTTTTCTTTATAGTCCAAATCTCACATCCATACATGATCACCGGAAAAACCATAGCCTTGAATAGATGAACCTTTGATGGCAAAGTAATGTATCTGCCTTTAATATACTGTCTAGGTTGGCCATAACTTTCCTTCTAAGGAGTAAGTGTCTTTTATTTCATGGCTGCAGTCATCATCTGCAGTCATTTTGGAGCCCAGAAAAATACAGTCTGACACTGTTTCCACTGTTTCCCCATCTATTTCCCATGAAGTGATGTGACCAGATGCCATGATCTTCGTTTTCTGAATGTTAAGCTTTAGGGCAAAATTTTCACTCTCCACTTTCATTTTCATCAAGGGGCTTTTTAGCTCCTCTTCAATTTCTGCCATATGGGTGGTATCATCTGCATATCTGAGCTTATTAATATTTCTCCTGGCAATCTTGATTCCAGCTTCTGCTTCTTCCAGCCCAGCGTTTCTCATGATGTACTCTGTATATAAGTTTAATAAGCAGGGTGACAATATACAGCCATGACATACTCCTTTTCCTATTTGGAACCAATCTGTCATTCCATGTCCAGTTTTAACTGTTGCTTTCTGACCTGCATATAGGTTTCTCAAGATGCAGGTCAGGTGGTCTGCTATTCCCATC
>NW_011375913.1:0-795 GCF_000754665.1 Bison bison bison
AGAGTCAGACACGACTGAGCAACTTCACTTCCACTTTTCACTTTCATGCATTGGAGAAGGAAATGGAAACCCATTCCAGTGTTCTTACCTGGAGAATCCCAGGAACAGGGGAGCCTGGTGGGCTGCCGTCTATGGGGTCGCACAGACTCGAACACAACAGAAGTGACATAGCAGCAGTCATACAATAGAAGAGGCGTCTCTGGTGGCTCAAATGGTAAAGAATCTGTCTGCAATGCAGGAGATCTGGGTTAAATCCTTAGGTCAGGAAGACCCCCTGGAGAAGGGAATGGCAACCAACTTGAGTTTTCTTGCCTGGAGATCCCATGGGCAGAGGTGCCTGGTGGGCTAAAGTTCACAGGGTCACAAAGAGCTGGATACAACTGAATGACTAAGTTCAGTTCAGTCGCTCAGTCCTGTCTGACTCTTTGTAACCCCATAAATTGCAGCAAGCCAGGCATCTCTGTCCATCACCAGCTCTTGGAGTTCACCCAAACTCATGTCCATCAATTCGGTGATGACATCCAGCCATCTCATCCTCTGTCATCCCCTTCTCCAACTGCACCCAATCCCTCCCAGCATCATGGTCTTTTCCAATGACTCAACTCTTCACATTAGGTGGCCCAAGTATTGGAATTTCAGCCTCAGCATTAGTCCTTCCAATGAACACCCAGGACAGGTCTCCTTTAGAATGGACTGGGTGGATCTCCTTGCACTCCAAGGGACTCCCAAGAGTCTTCTCCAACACCACAGTTCAAAAGCATCAATTCTTCAGCATTCAGCTTTCTTCACAGTCCA
>NW_011375914.1:0-517 GCF_000754665.1 Bison bison bison
AGCAACCCAAACCCTAGACTATATTCTCCAAACAAAAGTCGGACTTTAAATTTTTTTGAGGTCTAGTTCCTCCACCTAATGAGGGTGTCCCCTCAAGAGCACCCCCAATGTGATCATCTGCTATAGTCTGAATGTTTGTGTGCCACCAAATTTATATGCTGACATCCTGACCCTGAAGATGATGGTATGTTGGGCAGTGGGGTCTTTGGGAGTTGCTTAAGTCATGAGGGTGGAGTCCTGACCCTGAAGATGATGGTATGTTGGGCAGTGGGGTCTTTGGGAGTTGCTTAAGTCATGAGGGTGGAGTCCTGACCCTGAAGATGATGGTATGTTGGGCAGTGGGGTCTTTGGGAGTTGCTTAAGTCATGAGGGTGGAGTCCTGACCCTGAAGATGATGGTATGTTGGGCAGTGGGGTCTTTGGGAGTTGCTTAAGTCATGAGGGTGGAGTCCTGACCCTGAAGATGATGGTATGTTGGGCAGTGGGGTCTTTGGGAGTTGCTTAAGTCATGAGGGTGG
>NW_011375915.1:0-517 GCF_000754665.1 Bison bison bison
CTCTCCCTCCCCTCAACCAGAAACTACTCCCCACCTCCCGTCCCTTCAAGCCAGGCGCCAAACTTCCTCCTCCGACAACTGCCTCTTCTCACCCCGAACCCCTGCTCGCCTGATGGCTTCCCCCTCGACGTCACTTCACCCCTCCTATCTTCCCACCCCAGGAGAGCACCCCGAATCCCCGAACCCGTGCAGGCCCCCGTGGTGCCCGACGGCAGACTCTCCGCCGCCTCCTCTGCCTCCTCACTGGCCTCAGCCGGGTGAGCCCCACAGGTTTTAGGTTGGGGTGGTCATGAAGGTGGATTAAAACTGCGGACCACAAGGGCGGAGCTTGTGATTGAAGGGGCGGGGTCAGCTTGGGTACTGAGTTAGGAAGTTGTCCCCCAGCCTAGCAAAGCCCCTTTCTCTCTGGTCTTCAGCAGCGCCGAAGGTGTCGGTGGGGTCTCCATGACCAAGGGGCAGGCAGCCCCCCAACCCCCACCCCCTCCCAGCATCAGAGTCTTTTCCAATGAGTCAACTC
>NW_011375916.1:0-1307 GCF_000754665.1 Bison bison bison
GATAGGGATCCAGACTGTAGTGAATTAACCCGCTGTGAAAATTACTCCCTTTGAGTTTGCCATGTTTCTTAAACTGGCATAATAATTCTGAAACACTATTAAGTATTCCCTTCCAGGAGGGAACAAGGTCAGGATGCCTAACATTAACACAAAAATTTGACATAATTCTAAATATTCTAACCATAAAGAAGAAGAAGGGAAAAAAGAGGAAGAAACAGAAGAGGCAGAATGAGAAGAAGAAACATAAGTTTCCATTATATGAGATCAGCAAACTGTTTACTTAGAAAATCTTGAAGAATAACTGAAAATATGCTAGAACTAATCACTTAAATTCAGTAAGAGAACCAGTTGCAAGATGAAATACAAATAAATCAAGCTGTCTTTGTACTAGGAACAACTAATTAAGAAGAATAATGGAAAAATATTTTCATAACACTTATGGATATAATGTGCATGCTTAATCACTCAGTTGTGTCCAGCTCTTTGTGACCCTTTGGACTGTAGCCTGCCAGTCTCCTCTGTCCATGGGATTTTTCAGGCAAGAATACTGACGTGGGTTGCCATTTTCTCCTCCACGGGAATCTTTCCAACATAGGAATTGAACCTGTGTCTGCATTGTGGGTGGATTCTTTACCCTCTGAGCCATAAAGATAAATTTAATGGATGAACATGCTTTCTTGAATGGAAAACTCACTATTTTAAATGTATGTTTTCCCAAACTTACACATACATAAGGTTATCCCAATTCAATATCTTAAAGAGCCTTTTTTTTCCTTGAAATAAGAAAAAAAATATTCTATTGTTTATGTTTCATCCAGACAAGTAAATGGGTGAGAAGAGTCAATAAATCTGTATAACGAATGTCTTTGAGGTAAGAATTTTTGTACCAAGGAGCAAAGAAAAGTCTATAATTGCTGTAATTCAAGACAAAAAAAATAAAATGCCAGGATTTAAATGGAATGATAGATCAAAAGCATATAATTCATATTCTATAAATAGATCTAAGTATATAACATAATTTAGTATATCATAAAGGAATCATTTTAAATCACTGTAAATACTGAGTGTCATTTAATAAATGCTGGGATATCAGAAAAAATTTAAGGAACAAATATTACTAGATACCCACCCTCACAGCCTCTGTAAGAATAGATTTCAATACTTTTCACCATTATAAATGTGTATGCATATGGGTTTCCTCTAAGGAATCATAAGAAAAACATATGGATAAGTATGAAAACAAATGTCAATAAAAAGCAATAGATTATAGTAATATTATAACACTAAATAGATGGAAACAGCTTAAA
>NW_011375917.1:0-523 GCF_000754665.1 Bison bison bison
ACTCACAGATAAAGCTCAAAATCTGGGTTGAGGGGATTTCCCTGGAAGCCCAGTTGTTAAGACTCCACTCTTCCAGTGTAGGAGGTACAGGTTTGATCTCTGATCAGGGAACTAAGATCCCATGTTCTGTGTGGCACCACCGAATTTTTTTTTTTTTTAAATTAAAAAAAAAAATCTCTGTTCAGATCAGGCACAGTGAAGCACATGTTGAGGGGCTGGGTCTCTTGTACACTGTTATAGCCACAACAATGCCTGAGTAATGTCAGTACTGGGATCCTGTGCTTGCCTTAGGTGTCCTGTATGGATGCTGCTAGAAAACAGGTGAAATCATGCAGAATTTGTCAATGGTAGATGTCAGGTGATTTGGCCATAATGGGTGATCTGATATAGTTACTGAGAGACAATTGCAGAAAAAGTATAGTCTCTCATAAAGATAAAAATTACATGGGGAAAAAAGAGGGGATGAGAAGTGGATTTTAATCACTAGAATAATAGACATTCACCATAAGCAAATAGGGAGACC
>NW_011375918.1:0-516 GCF_000754665.1 Bison bison bison
ACTATGTCCCCATGTACTGCAGCCCACCAGGCTCCTCTGTCCATGGGATCCTCCAGGCAAGAATACTGGAGAGGGTTGCCATTTCCTCCTCTAGGGGATCTTCCTAACCCAGGAACTGAACATGCGTTTCCTGCACTGCAGGCAGATTCTTTACTGTCTGAGTCACCAGGGAATCCCCTAGGGAAAGTTAAAGGGACAGATAAAGATTTGTTTGTGCTAAAGGAAAATGTCTCAAAAGAAAAGGCTGGATAAGACAAATGCAGAAGGGAAAACAGGTGAAAATAACACACATGGTCACAATAACATAAAGACTTGAATACTCAAGTAACTTATCTACTGGGAAGTTGTAAAGGATGGGAAGTGCATATCTATGTTTATGATAAAAGGGATGAGGAAGAAAGAGGGCTAATTTTTCATTGAACACAGTAGGAAGTCACTAGCTAATCCCTTAATACTGAAAGAATAAGAAGCAGCAATTAGGAAAAAAAAAAAAGAAAAGACATCCAAGTTGGAAAG
>NW_011375919.1:0-515 GCF_000754665.1 Bison bison bison
ATTATCCTCATATTAGAGACAGAATACTATGATGAAATTTGAACTTCATGTGAGTATCATGTAGTCACAACTTCTAAGTTTGTTCAACTAAATCAGTTCTAGAATTTCCTGGCTTTGAATCATAATCATGCCTTTCCTTTGCTCCATGCATCTCAGCTCCTGCTTCTGTCCTAGACTACATGACCTCAGGTTTCCCTCAAGGTAGACATCTTCTCCCCTAACTCTCAGATTCCCCGTGTTCTTGGTTGGAGTAGTTAGTGGTTTTCAAAGTGCAAGAGTCAGGCATCTGTAGGGTATGACGTATTTTATATTTTTATCCAGATGGTGATATATATAAACCTTCATGTGTTGTATACTTAACATATTTGCCTGTTCTTCCTTATGTTTTTTAATATCACAATGAAAATGAAAAAGAACAAATCCAGAGTCTTTAAACAAATATTTAAACAAGAACAAAAATTAGCACATAGAGAGGGAAACTCAGCATTCTTAAAGAGAAGTGTAATATGATGCAC
>NW_011375920.1:0-515 GCF_000754665.1 Bison bison bison
CCTCCTCCCAATTCTAATAATCACAAATCTGATCTCTTTCTCTGTGAGTTTGTAAGTTGGTTGGTTTTTAAAGTGTAATTAACCTACAATATTATGTTAGTTCCTGGTGTACAATATAAGTGATTTAGTATTTCTATATATTACAAATGATCACCAGGATAAGTCTAGTTACCATCTGTCACCATACAAAGATATTACAGTATTATTGACTAAGCTCTCCACACTGTACATTTCATCCTGTGATTCATTTATTTTGCAACTGAAAATTGGTACTTCTTAATTTCCCTCACCTATTTCACTAATCCCCTCACCAACCACCTCTCTGGGAACCATCTGTTTGTTTTCTGTATCTATGCATCTGTTTCTGCTTTTTTGTTCATTTATTTAATTCAGTATAGTGCCCAAGTCATCAGACAATGAATTATATACATGTATAAATATGTATTTACCAAACAGATCAATATTTCTGGAACATCAGGGGTCCTCTTGTTTTATTAATACTCTTAAGAGTATTA
>NW_011375921.1:0-914 GCF_000754665.1 Bison bison bison
GCTGGATGGCATCACTGACTCGATGGACGTGAGTCTGAGTGAACTCCGGGAGTTGGTGATGAACAGGAAGGCCTGGCATGCTGTGATTCATGGGGTCGCAGAGTCAGACACGACTGAGCGACTGACCTGAACTGAACTGAGGGGACAATTTTGAAGTGCAATGTTGAGAGGTAAGAACAAAGTGACAGGTAAAATCTAGAAATAAAAGGTTACTTTTCCAATTAGCATCAAGAACACAAAATGAATGACTAAGGATGCCTGAGACAAAACATTTCTAGAAATTAAGTGTCAGTGTTGGGCAATCTTGAATGTCACCCTGTTCCTCATGAAAATCTGCAGATAGAGCCTGCTTCCTACTGTGATGTCTAGTCCAGGTGACCAGATGCATTGTTTGGAGCCTAGAGCATCCCTTTGGTTGAGGATGCCACACTCCTGTTATCTGCCTCCCTAGAGCTCGCTCTTGTGCATGTCCAGCTCAGGGAGTGAGGCTACAGTCACTGCCTTAGTGCTGACAGCCTGGTATCTACTCAGTGTCCCCACTGATGTCCCATCTGGCAATGCATGTGAGGTAGGGTGGGAGGTGATATTCCAGGAACTGCCCAAGTCAAAAGAAGTAGTTCTATTATCATCAGATGTAAAGAACTCTGAGTATTACTGCCACTCATTAGTGATTATTGCCTGTTTTATATGGACCATCAAAATACCTTAAAGTATCTTTCATTCCTTGAGATTATTTGCTACCCAAAGTTTTTCCTTTGAGGGATGCTTTTCTTATTTTATGAAGCCACATCCTAACATTTATTGAAACTGAGCAAGCAACAGAGGGAAAGGACAAGAAAGAGATAAAACAAAAAGGAGAGAGAAAAGGAATAGATGGAGGAAGGAAATAGAGCTAAGGAAGGAAATATTAAATT
>NW_011375922.1:0-675 GCF_000754665.1 Bison bison bison
ACACAGACTGGCTGAAGGGATACAAAAACAAGACCAAAATACATGCCACCTACAAGAAACCCACTTTAGACCTAAAGATGCATATAGACCAATAGTGAGAGGGTGGAAAAATAGATTCCACGCAAATGGAAAGCAAAAGGAAGCTGGGGAAGCAATCCTCATATCAGGCAAAACAGACCTTAAAATAAAAATATTACAAGAGACAAGGACACTACATAATGATCAAGGGATCAATCCAAAAGGAAGACATAACAATTTAAATATCCATGCACCAGGTCATGGCATCTGGCCCCATCACTTCATGGCAAGTAGATGGAGAAACAGTGAAAACAGTGGCAGACTTTATTTTTTGGGGCTTCAAAATCACTGCAGTTGGTGACTGCAGCCATGAAATTAAAAGACGCTTGCTCCTTGGAAGAAAATTTATGACTAACCTAGATGGCATATTAAAAAGCAGAAACATTACTTTGCCAACAAATGTCCATCTAGTCAAGGCTATGATTTTTTTCCAGTAGTCATGTATGGATGTGAGATTTGCACTACAAAGAAAGCTGAGCACCAAAGAATTGATGCTTTTGAACTGTAGTGTTGGAGAAGACTCTTGAGAGTCCCTTGGACTGCAAGGAGATCCAACCAGTCCATTATAAAGGAATCAGTCCTGAATATTCACTGGAA
>NW_011375923.1:0-1087 GCF_000754665.1 Bison bison bison
GAAAGAGACTGGTTACTGAGTCCTGAACAGAGAGAGTAATGAGAGGGTCACCTGACAGGAGTTCTGATATTTGGGTGATGAATGCAGCTATCCTGTGATAAATAAATGCCCTGATATCTCTTTCCTCCCTTACTCTGATCTCCTGTAAATGCTCCCAAGAGCCAAATCCAATTGGAAGCCAGAGGACAAGAAGTCTGCTGATATCATCCATAGAAATCAGCCCCCCAGGGAAGAAAAAGGCAGAGAGAGGACCTAGAAGAATAAACCAAAGACACATTCAACATTCCCCAGACAGGAGGAAAAGATTCCCTTGATCCACAGGATCACTGTCAAGGATGCCCATGTCAGAAAATAAGTGAAGGCCCCAGTGGTCCTCCTCAAATCGTCTATATTATTTCTATCTCTGGCAATGTTGTTTTAAAGACTCAAATGTATGACTGGAACACTCTCCTCTAATAGGGATATCAAAGTACTGGATTGTTTAGTGGGCTTTAATGGATGAAACTTAACATATATTATTCATTATTCCTCAGCATCAGATCCTTTTAAACTTCTATGTACTGAAATAGCACTAAAATCTGAGCTACAAAGATAATGTTTTAAAAAATTAAGTTATTCCTTGGAGTTATACAAGTGCTCAAGAGCTAAGTTAGATAATAGTTTTACACTCTCTCCAGGTATAAAATGTTATTTGGCAGTAACTCGTTATAAAACATAATCACTAGGACTCAATGTGTATGTTATACTATCAAGTACACAAGAAGAGATTCAACCAGATTGCACATTAGAACTTAAAACAGCAGCCACAACAATAGTTAATGGAAATCAAGTCATTATCTGTAAATGTTCTATTATAAAAATAAAGTGTGCTTAACCAAGAGTCAGCAATCATTTGTTGTCTGATCAGGTCTATCTTTAATATGTTTTGTAATAAAATTGAATCCTTAACCGAGGCCTGTGTTTTCTCATCTGTAAATGAGATAGATCAGTACTAACTCAATCACCAGCTACGCTGGAAAAAAAAAAATAGTAAAATTATGCTATGCTATGCTAAGTCACTTCAGTCGTGTCTGACTCTGTGTGACCC
>NW_011375924.1:0-1086 GCF_000754665.1 Bison bison bison
CTTCCTTTCACTTGAACATTTAGAAGCCACTGCAGGGTTATTAACTGGCCTAATTTTGATATTGTTGTCTCAGGGAATAGGGAAGCCCAAGGAGGAGAAAGGGGATGGGGGAATGGCTGGATGGTGGAAGAGGAGTCAGAACACACACTGGTTACGTTCATGATCTTATATGGTCACGGTTCTTGGCACCCCCAAACAATGACAATAGTAACACCAAACGCCAAACACAGATCACCAAAACAAATGTAGTAACAATGAAAAAGTCATAAATATTGCAAGAATTACCAAAACGTGACTCAGAGAAACGAAGTGAGCAGATGCTGTTAGAAACATTGCACCCACAGACTGCCCGACCAAGGGTTGCTACAAACCTTCAAGTTTTAAAAAAACACAACTTCCACAAGGCACAGTAAAGCAAACACAGTAAAATGAGGCATGGTTGTATGTTGAAGTCCTAATCCCTCAGTACTTCAGAATGTGATCTTATTAAGGTATAAGGTTTTATAGAGGTAATCACATTAAAATGAAGTCATTAGAGTGGGCCCTAGTCCAGTATGACTTGCGTCTTTATAAAAAGGGGAAATTAGGAGAAAGACACACACCAAGGAACACCGAAGACTGCAGCAAACCTGTAGAATCTAGGCGAGAGGCCTGAAACATTCTCCCAGACGCCCTCAGGAGGAACCAACCCTGCCCACACCTTGATCTTGGACTTCTAGCCCCCGGAACAATGGGACAATATTAATACGTTTCTGTCGTTTATACCACGCTCACTCTATGGTACTTTGTTACGGCAACCCCCGGAAACTAATACATCCTCTTTCAAGGCTGTCGCGACCTTGTCACCTTTCACTCTGGCAGGAATTAGCCCCCCAGTTCAGAAATCTAGGGGAAAAGTGACAGAAGGCAGTTTTTACACACACCCCCATCTCACCTCTGACGCTTTCCCCAGGTGGGCTAAAATGTCTTGTTGCTGATAAGAGGCCATCTAGACATCTAGAGGATGAGATGGCTGGATGGCATCACTGACTTGATGGACGTGAGTCTGAGTGAACTCCGGGAGTTGGTGATGGACAGGGAGGCCTG
>NW_011375925.1:0-1243 GCF_000754665.1 Bison bison bison
GAGCCTGTGTCTGCAAACCCACAACGAGCTGCTCTGTCACTGCTCCTGGGCACTCTCCTATGGCCTGCACCTCCATGGGCTTCTGGATCCAGGCACAGGCTCAGAATCTGCTCACACCCTCCCCTGGCCTCCTCGAACCCTGCCAGCAACTGGGATTTTGAGATTTGCTCAGAAGCAGACAATCCAAGCAGGTTTAGACAAACCTAAAAGTCGTTTCCCTCTGTCTCCTCCCAGCTGGGGAGCACCCCCATCACCAGAACACCCCACATGCCCTGACAAGCAACAGGGACTGCATCAGGAGGGTTGGCACACTCACCAGTAACCCATTCACCTCCTGGAGAGAAGGTCGTGGTCTTATCTTCCCCTGAGGGCCCTTTCCAAATGTGTGACCATCACACACACACACCTGTCCATGGGTCACAGAGACCATGGAGAGACCAAGGTTCTCCTGGAAGCTCGGCACCCAGGGTATCGCTCAGAACTGTCATCAGTGGACAAATGAGGAGAAAGATGTCCTAAATCTACCACATTATCCTGGGGTAATGGGGGCTAGGTATTCCAGTTCAAAATGAACCCAGGGAGATGTCTTGGTTGTCCACTGGCTAAGACTATGCACTCCCAATGGAGGGGACCCGGGTTTGGTCCCTGGTCAGGGAACTAGATCCCACATACCACAGTTAAGACCTGGCACAACCAAAGAAATAACTCTTGGATTTTAAAAAAAAAAAAAGGAAACTCAGGGAACCCTGGAGTTTAATATCTAAGGGATAGCAATAGTTTTAAACCTGATCCTGCAAACCAAGGGAGCTCTGACTCTTGCCTCCGCCCCTGAACACCCTCACAATTCATGGCCCCATTCCAGTGAGTACTCCCTTCTAAGTCTCCCTCAACAAAACCATCCAGCTGTTTCATTTTTGAAATTTCTACTGAGTTTATGGAGAGGAAAGAGACACAGCCAAAACTTTTATCTTTCTAGTTGACTGAACTGATTCTGAACCTTTTCTTTGGAGACACCAGGGCACCTCCTTTCTTGTCCATTGCAGAAGTCATCAGGTCCCTGAAACTACCACCCAGGACATCGTTCACCCTGAACTGCTTCCTCCGTCCAGCCCCAGCCCACTTCCTGAGAACACCGTGGTCAGGGGATGGTCTGGGCTGGGTGGGGCCTGCCCGAGCTGCACCCCCATCCTGAGCAGACCTCCCTTCTGCTTTCCTGCAGACCCTCCAAAGCAAGTGCTGCTGA
>NW_011375926.1:0-1124 GCF_000754665.1 Bison bison bison
GCCCATGGGATTCTCCAGGCACAAATTCTGGAGTGGGTTTCCATCCCTTCTCCAGGGAGTCTAGCTGGGGGGCTAAAGTCCCTGGGGTCACAAAGAGTTGGACAAGACTGAACGACACATATGTACATATATATTGATGAGAACTTTCCTTGTGATGAGAACCCTTAGAATTAGTCTCTGCTTAGAAATATTTTTTTTACTATGTGTGTGAGTAGAAATTCCTTTTAAGACCACTAATGTCTAGCTCCCAATTCAATAAAATTTATTTTTCAACCAGTAATTTTTAAAAAATAATAAAGTGTATGAATTTATATACTTGTTTTTAATGTCTCTATTCTCTCAAGATTCCTGGTAAAATGATGACATTTTATAGTCATCTTCTTCACATTCCTCTTAACTCAGGCACTCCTGAACTCCAATTCCTTTCCTCCTCTTCTCTCTTTTTTAAACGGTGAGTCATTTACAAAGAATATCGAACCGCCGTTTCTCCGACAGTCCCCTGGCGTGTGGCTTTCCCATAATGGCATTAATCATTGATTAAAATTTTAAAACGTCACCCTAATGTTTCACAATATTAACGAAGTCTTTAATCCCTTCTGGAAAATTAAATCCATATTTCTTCCCAGCGACTGCGTGACAGCGATCGAACCAGCTCCCCGGTTGCCAGGCTCGAGGGACTGCTTCCCAGGCGCCCCTGTTCATTCCTGCCGATGCCAATAAGTGGATCCTGACGGAGACGTGACGTGTAGGGCCGACTGTACAAGGGCTCTGTGCGGTTGGTGTATGCTCTTTTCACGCCGTTTCTTCCCAGGATGATGGAGGGGGGTACAAACTAGTGGAATTCCAGAGTTTTCACCTGCAGCAGGGATCCTTGTGTGTGGAGACTTTCAAAGGAGGTCGGAGCTGTCCTAGAGAGCATTTTCCGCAGCAGTGACCATTCAGGCCCAGCCTAAAGCATGTGCATGGAGAGTTAGAATATAAACAAGGCTGAGCGCCAAGGAATTGATGCTTTCGAACCGTGTCGCTGGAGAAGACTCTTGAGAGTCCCTTGGACAGCAAAGAGATCCAACCAGTCCATCCTAAAGGAAATCAGTCCTGGGTGTTCATTGGAAGGACTGATGCTG
>NW_011375927.1:0-1016 GCF_000754665.1 Bison bison bison
CATGGACTGCAGCCTACCGGGCTCCTCCGTCCATGGGATTTTCCAGGCAAGAGTACTGGAGTAGGGTGCCATTGCCTTCTCCATTTGATATCATATTTTACGTCTAATTGTTTGTGTTTCCCTTAATTGGGTATTGTGGATGTAGGGATGTAGATGATTTTACTACTTTTGTCTTTTAACCTTTCTACTAGCTTTTTGTATGAATGATTTCCTACTTTTACTGTACATTAGGCTACTAACTTCTTGAAATCAAGGCCTGAGTCTTTCCCACCTGTATGTCTCCAATAATGCCAAGCACATCTTTGCATATATCAGGCTTCAATAAATGTTGATTCAAATGAACTGTCCCAATGTTGATCAACCTTTTCTACTTGATTTTCCCCAATATAAAATTATTTCTGATAATCATTTTGAGTTTTGATCTCATTATCATACAGGGAATAAAAGCAAGTAGAATAATACTGAGGTCTCCTAGAGAAGTCCCGAAAACTGTACTTTGTTTCCAGCCACACTGTTTCTCACAGACAAGTACCATCCTTTATCTAGTGTCTATGCCTGTGGTCAGACTTCTAAGAGTAGCCTAAGGAAGACCAAAAACTTAGTGCTCACTGGGTAGAGCCACTGGAAGAATCAAAATCAAAACTTTCCACCACTGACTGGATTTTTGAAAAACACAAAAGAATGGACCTCAATATTACAAAGGGCTATGAGCCCTATGTGGGAAAACACCATAAAAAATGAAAGAAAAATAGCTAACACAGCATTGCCAAAACACACACGTACCTCTGTCCCCTTACTCCAATCTGAAGTGACTATAGATTACAGTGAAGCCATTGGGGAAATTATTATAATTCCAATTATATTCTACTTGATTCCGATGCTGCCTCATACTCCATCTACTCCCACCTAAAAAGTGTGTCAATATATTCACTGATAATTCTGAGGCAGTCTTTGTCCTTTAGATGTGTTTGTAGACCTCCCTCCACTCTTGTGAGTCCTACTCATTCCAAGATGAG
>NW_011375928.1:0-705 GCF_000754665.1 Bison bison bison
GTGAAGAGTATAAGTTCTGTGTCTAGATTCATGTTTTTACATGGGGATATTCAGTTGTTCTAGTACCATTTATTTAAAAGCCTACATTTGTTTCATTGTAATGGAACAAATCTTTGTTCCCTTCTCAAAGATCAGTTAACTATGTTTGGGCAGGTCGACTTTCAGGCTCTCTATTCTGTTCCATTGATCTACTTGTCCAATAATCAGACTGTCTTGATTTTAAAGTTGGATAGTGTCAGCCGGACTGTCTTGATCTTAAAGTTGGGTAGTGTCAATTCTCCAATTTTGTCCTTCTTAATTATTACATTGGTTATTCTGGGTCTTTTTCCTCTCCATAAAAACTTTAGAATCTGTTAATATCTATAAAATATCTTTCTGGGATTTGGGTTGAGACTGCATTGAATCTATAAATCTATTTGTAAAAAACTGACACCTGACAATATACACAAACTTGGAATATCTTTCCATTTATTTAGTTTTCTAATTTTTTAATCAGAATTTTTAGTTTTTCTCATATAGATCTTGTCCATGTTTTGTTAGATTTATATCTAAGTATTGAGTTGGTCAAAAAGTTCGTGTGAGTTTTTCCATAAGATTATGGAATAAACTTTTTGGCCAATCCATTATTTCATTTTGGAGAAGGCAATGGCACCCCACTCCAGTACTCTTGCCTAGGAAATCCCATGGATGGAGGAGCCTGGTGGG
>NW_011375929.1:0-775 GCF_000754665.1 Bison bison bison
AGACAGACATTTCTTTTCCCTAATCATGAGGAAGAATGATACTCAGGAAGCCTTCCAATCCTTCCTTCAGTATGGTCTCAGTTTTAAGTCTAGTGAGAGAGAAATGAATACAGAAAACTCAGGGTGTGCCACCAAAAAAAAGACATACTCCTGAGCAAAATCCACAATTAAAAAGACATTATAAAGGGAGATTTAATTGCACAAAGTTGATTAAGTGGCCAATATGCTTCCAAAGCACTGAAAATCACTACTCATACAATATTTCAGAATGAGTACTTGTCGGGAGCCACATTAGGCATTGCTAACAAAATGGAGGCATGGCCCCAACCCCCTCTCCTCATACTGCAGGCACGGTCCTGGGATGAAGGAGTTAGGTCCTGTGATTCTGACTTATTTTTTCCTTTCTTCAGTTGAACTGGCTGCAAAGAATGTTAAGGTGGTTATTGTTCTTGAGAGGAGCATGAGAAGGCACAAAGCCTTCTGCAGTTGTGCCCAGAGAATAATCCATAAAGTTAACCACTGACATTTGTTCAAGGATCTTTACAAAGAGCATTCCAGGATGAGCATGTAGGCCGCAGCTTGAGGCCATGGGAAGGATTATTATCTGAGACCTGTTTGTGAGGGAAATGTTTATGGCAAGGGAAGTTTGCTGAGTTTAGGGTTTAGGAATAATTAAGAATAGTTAGAAGCTAAAAGTTTAAGGAATGTTGTAGTGTTAGCATATTTTACTATAGCTTGTAGGGATTAGGAATTTTAGAATTAATAGCTAGAAGCC